>NC_134488.1:58935224-59235224 GCF_040206685.1 Ascaphus truei | reverse complement strand
TATTTAAGGGTGTTATGGACCACTTCCAATACAGGATCAAATTCTAATCTTTTTGTTTTGCTTTAAATGCACCATTACATTTGTATAGTTCTCCTTCTGTAAGTATGAGAAGCAATGTAAGCACAGACAACAAACACATTTTAGAATGGGATTTTAGCAAGAGATTTATTACGATGATTGACCAAGGTCACCAGCAGATGTCGGAACAGATAACTTGGCTCATAAGCCAATCACATAACCAGTCTGCCACCATTTATGCATGACATCATGGGATTCACTGATCCCTTACAAAAGCAATTATGTGTGAATTATTGTTCCATCTAGAATATGCAGGCATTTCTTCCCAGCGCTGATAAAACATGCTGCAGGAGCTAAGTTATTGTAATATAAACTACATTTGGGACCAATAAAAATGGCCGCAATAGGATGGGAAAGAATGTTCTTATAAATGTTCTGTAAAAACAAGAGTCGTTGTCCCCTCTTCATCGTTATCCACGAATCCCCGTGACCGGGGATGTTCTTCCCACTTTGGGTGTGTCCCCCCCCTTCGCTCTGTTCTCCCTCCCCAGCCCCAGTCAGCAAACCTAACAATAAAAACATACGTCTCACACATTAAACATACTGTATGATGAAAAAACCTATCAGGCATACTTCCCAATTTCTGTCAGGAGAACTAACTATAAATCAAGACCCCCACCGTGGGAAAGTGGGTGGTATTACAATTCCACAATCCTATAATTCTAAATCAGGGCTAATCTCACTTTTATCAAGTTAATCTCTCTCAATGTCAAAGGCCTTCAATCAAACAAAAAAAGGAGACGCTCACATAGAATTCAAACGAACAGGAGGTGCATCCATTGTTACAGGAAAAACATTTTAATGTTCGTGACCCCCCCAACACATTTAGAAACACTTTCCTACAAGCATATTACTCCTCATTCGCCAGTAAGAAAAGAGAGGTAGCAATCTTAATCAGGCTTATAATAAAGGTCAAGCCCACTTGGTTAACCCTGACCCGTGTGTTAGTGTCTTAGAGTATCAGCTCTGGGACCCAGATGTCAAAAATGTATTACTGCAACTGTATACTGATTTTGCGACATTAAAGAATCATGTGATTTTAGCCTTTACTGGGGTGCTGGGCTCGGGAGATTTCTAGGCTGTAAGTTTCAGGGTGGGTTTGGCGGAGAAAGTCTTTACAGAATGTGTCTATATAGCGGGGTTCCGGAGTTAGGGGATACCCCAAAAGTTGTATCCGGAGATTGAGTGATATATTCGGATACAGCTAAGTGCATTACTCCGCCAACCTCAGACCCTGGAAACGTTCTTACAGCTCACCGCCATAGTCCCTGCTGCAGCATCTTCCAGACAAGGTAAATGGGTATGAAGGGGTTAAAAGATATCTACAGGTATACACAGAGTCCTTAGTATAGCAGGGTCTCCCCATTATAGCAAAGGTACCCACATACATGCCCAGGTATACTGAACCTAGTTTAGGGGTTCAGAGGCTGTTCCAGCTTCGGTAAAAAGCTGAGCAGTTTTTTAAAGTGTTTAAAAGTTTTAAAGTTATTTTCTCATGTGTGCCAGAAATGAGGCTCATGATTTGTAGGGAATATACACTCACTCCATTCATGACACCAGAATAGGAACTCATAACTTTTAGCACACAGAAAACAGGACACAATATATTTTATTAAATTGGTATAGTTTAATGTGTAAATATATTGATAACCTGTAAATGAACTGTGGGATTTCGAAGTCATGGCTACCAGGCTTGGTGCCTATGCGTCTGCGAGACAGCCAGGACTTGAAAGCCTCAGAGATCCCAGAACCCTTTGAACCCTTTTGTTAGCAAGGAGGGCTAACTGGAGTACCTATATCCTCAGTTCAAAGGGTCCATGTAACCTAGATCAAAGTCACACATGTTGCCATAGGTGTGAAAGCCCTCTACACAGGATGGCTGAATTAAGTGTCCCAAATCCTCTGATGAACTACAGGCCATCCTGTCAAATGTCACTTTTCCCAGACTTAGCGGCATTGAGCCGGTGGGGTTTTTTGAATAGTAAGTGGGCAAGGTGGACGTTTGTGCACATGCTCTCTCACTGTTCTGAAGCCATAGGTGCCAGCTTTCACAAACCTGGCAATGTGTGCGAGTGGTTGGAGTTTAAATTCCCACGTCACTGGTTGGAGTGCAAGCGGTGGGACAGCCTGTCCCGAAGTTTATAAGACAGCTCGTCGCCCTCCCAGAAATCTCTGCTGTTGTTCTTTCTTTTGTGCTCAAATGGGGTTCTATTTGTGCCAAGTGATTCCAGAAGTGCAGTTTGCCATAAGGGCAAGAACGGGTCAGACCGGACCCAAAGACGCCTCGCTCTTGTTGCAAGGAAAGGCTGCAGGACTTTTTAAACCAGAATGGTTTTTTACAGTAAGTCCCCACTTCAGCACTTGACTGTTTTAAAGACTTTATTTCAATCAGGAAAGTCAGTGTTTCAAACCCAAAACCCCAGTAGGTGTATATTTTTCTGTCTATTGTAATTCAATGTGTATTTGCCTGTTTCTATGGAATAAATGACAATTTATTTTACTTATTGACTTTGCTCAATGATAGGATCCTGGTATAAAAGGTGTATTTGCCTGATCTCCGGTGATCGTGACTCCCCCCACACTTTTAGAAACACTTTCCCACAAGCATATTACTCCTCATTCACCAGTAAGAAAAGAGAGGTAGTGTGAAAGGTTGAGTCCCAGCTTTTTATTTAAAGAAGCAGCAGCATCAGACCCTGGGAAGAATGAAAGAAGCTTTTGCTGTTCTCTGAACTTTCTTTTTATTAGGTATTCCACATTCAGGTGTACAACAACGAGTTCCCCCAGCGGGATGTCTCCAGCCACAGAGTAGCCAGCAATATCTGCATTAGAAAGTTTGCATCTTTTCACTGAAGTTCCACAGACATCCTCATATCACATAGCAGCAACAAGGCATGCAGAAGGGAACAACCTCATATCACACAGCAGCAACAAGGAGTGCAGAAAGGAACAACCTCATATCACATAGCAGCAACAAGGAGTGCAGAAGGGAACAACCTCATATCACATAGCAGCAACAAGAATTGCAGAAAGAGACATCCTCATATCACACAGCAGCAACAAGGAGTGCAGAGGCCCTCAGGGAAAGAAACCCCCTCCCTTTTATTACTGGTTAATTAGGACAAAACCAATTAAAGTAAACCACACAGGGGAGTTGTCTACCAAAACTTACACAATTAGCAAACATAATACACTTCACACAACATACAATTTTCTATAGCAAGCCCCAAAAAACAGTACCTTTCACAAACATCCCATGCATGTCTTTACTCTGCATAATAAATGACATTCAGTATCACTTACTTTAATTCCCCCCCCCCCCCCCCCCCCCATACCATGGTATAATCTACCTGAATGGTATGCAGGAAGGAAACGCCCTTTTCCTTTTTAACAGAGACCGCCCCATGGCTGTGTAACATCAAACTGTGTTTAACATTAACCACACCAGCATTATACTGACTGACCTCAGGACACCACATTAAAGTTTAGTAAAGTTTCAGATAAAGGAAACAAAAAAGATCTCTGGGCCCAGCAAAACAGAAAGAAAGAAAGGTGGTGCACTTGATGCCAAAAAGTAAACATGCATTTAACTTCCACAATAGTACAAGCAGCCCTGTCACAGGTAGCAATCTTAATTAAGCAAGGAATCCCATTCAACACCGAGAATATTATCACAGATCCGGAGGGCAGATTTCTTATAATCCATGGCTCCCTCACAGGCTCTCCTGTCACACTAGTTAACATAAATGTGCCAAATGAAAACCAACCAGATCTAGTGCAGAAGGTATTAGAAATAATAGAGCCCAAATATTTAACATCTATAATAGTCGTGTAGCGCACTTTCCCCACCCCATGAGAGATGTGTGGCTACGGTGTGTGTATATGGTGCAATACCTGTGGTGCACAGGAGATCTGAGTTTCCACTACTTGGAACCTGGGGTATACCTGAGTCGATGTTCGGTCGGCAGCGCCTTCACCTGCAGAGGATTCTATGATGTAGAATATCCCCACTACAGGACCAGCATACAATAAAATACACACTTATGAAAGATAACAGTTTTATTGGACATAAATAACCTAGGATATATATATATATCACCAACCAAGCCACACAAGGCCGTACCCTCCAATGCTCTGATCCGCCACCCAAGGTGTGTGTGACAGCACTGCCCCACTATAGCGTTTGAGTTGGTGCACTAATGCTTTGGGTACCTGCCGGGTGATACCACACCCGGGCGCGCTGATGCCATGATGCTGGGATCCACGGACCGGGCTACATGCTCCCCATGGTGGAAACTCCCAATGGCCCCGCTTGGGAATGTGTAACAACAATACAGAAAGTTATATTATAAAAATACAATAAGCTATATGCAACTTAACACAATATGACGCTACATAAGGTTGTACATTTCCGTAAACATTACATTAACGGATTTCACTTTGCTACGAGCCCACTGCTGAGCCTCATAATGGGGTGCCCCAATTGAATCCTGAAATTGGCTACGCACTCTGACGATCTGTAACTCTCCACTCCAGACCTGGCAAGTACTTACACTACTCACAAATCTATAACCCTGACCTGGCTTGAACGACTACTCTACATCCTAGGCGCTCCCGAGTGGCTATGGGTCGCCGTTAAACAATTCCCTACCTGAGCACCGTGGTTGTGCTTCGTTTGTGGTGAGCTATGCGGTACAGTGAAGTGCACTGGTGAAAGATGCCACGCGGTGAGCTGCAGTCTGGGACCAGACCCCAGACATTCTAATAGACATTTAAAGGGACACACTCCAGTGGGAGCTCCCTCCAGAGGCTAACGCCTGAGGACAAGAGTAAGAGAGGATCAAGCAAACCGCGGAGTGGGACCACGTTGCGGTTCGGTGGATCCATCAGCCAAGTCGGCCTGGTCTGGCCTAAGACCAGGAAGGTATCTGAAGTGCACCAACAGCCATACACAGTGGGTAGCGCTACTCCACACACACTTTTTGGGTGGGCCTGGTTCTGTGGATATCGGGGTCAATAGGTGTCCAGGGCACCTCAGTACTTTGGGGGGTTACACATGGTGGTGTTACATGTGGGTATACCATTGTGGGGCCTTGCATTATTGTGTTATACTGTATGTTCTGGTATATAAGCGTTGTGTGTGTGTTCAGTAAATACTTCTTATTTATACACAGGCGGCACACTTTATTCGAGTGCGGCTCATTCCGCAAGCCGGGAATTGTCCCGGCTTGCGAGCCGCACTCCCTCAGCGTGCCGCGCATCACCGATGCGCGGTCACGCATCACCGATGCGCCTGTGCCGCCTGTACGCGTGCCCAGGGCTCCCCGAGGGAGCCCTGGTGTCGCGTAGATGTACTGACGGCGGCGGGGCATTCCGGGGGACCTGGCGGACCCGGTAAGGAGAGGGGGAAGCCCCGATCGGCGGGCCTCTCCTCCGAGGCTTCGGCGCGCGCCCGGCACCCTCCGGCATGCGCCAGGTTACTGCTGCGGCCGAGAACGGGCAAATGCTCGAATAAACTCGGCCGCAGCAGTATCCTGTGTTTGTATTTACTGACTATATTGGTTCCTGTGATGGGCTATTCTCCTGCGCTAGTATCCCTCTCAGGTAGAAGCGCTGTAACCAGAGAAGAGAGACCACCCCAGGCTCCCAGCGGCAGAGGTTTAGGCCTTCTGTAAGCCACAGGTAATGGCAGCATGCGTAGTTTTCCTTAGATACACGGAAAGGGGGCTACATTTGGAGGCACTGCTGAAATCTCAGACCTGGGGTGCCCGAGATTTTCGTACCAAATTAGAGAACAATGTTTGTACCATCCAAACTTTCCGCGAATGTGGCCGCGGTCAACGAAATTCATGGAGAAGATGCCCCCCGGGCCCTGTATTTACCAGATGCCCAACCCATGGGTTGTCCCTTAACATACTCAGATCCACCCATACCAAAGGCAAACCACAGTCTAGGAACCATGCCAGAGGGGCACTATCAGGCTGACCCCCCCTTCCTCTCACCTACGCCTTGAGGGTATGGGACAAGCCCAGAGCAAGTCCACAGTAACCTGTAACCGGAGGCTCTGAATTGGGGATAACGCTACCCCAACTGGTGGACACCCTAACGCAATCCTATCAGGTCCAAAATTACAATAAACATAAAGCCTTTTCCGGATATCACCCACTCCCATCGGGGAAGAAGGATTTGAGGCCTGGAGAGAACACACCCTCCAGGTGCTAGAAGAATGGTCCTGCACCAAGGCAGTAAAGAGGCAAAGGATAATGGAGAGTCTACGACCCCGGCCTCTACGATGGTGAGCATGCACCAGGACCAGAAGAGCGACATCTCGGCCCAGAGGATCATGGAACTATTAATATGAGTCTACGGCGTAGAAGAGGATGAGAGCGAACTATGGTTCAAGTTCTATAGACTCGGACAGAAGGAAAAGAACAACCTGTCTGCATTTATATAATGGCTACAGCTGGTCCTATGGAATCTAAGTACTCATAATATAATCCCAGCACACACAGTGGATGCATATCGCCGCAAGCAGTTTCTTTGAGGAGCTACACCTACTCATCATATAGTCATTATGATCCGGTGTTCTCTGCTTCAAGGACCTCCCCTACATTTGAGGAGCTATTAGCTCTGGTGAAAGAGCATGAAGCCTATACTCGCCTACATACGCCTAAGAAATCCAAAGAGTCCCACAAAGAGGAAACCAAAGTGGCGTCGGCCCAGAAGTCCAAGGAAACCAAAAGTACAGAGGATAACCCTCCTTCAAGGGAGCCTGGCTCCACATCCAGGATGCCCCAGAGAGTGACCCCTACCTCTAGTGCCAGTGCAGGCCATAGTAGTCATTGTTACACCTGTGATAAAGAAGGTCCCTTTGCAAAAGATTGCCTGAAATCAAGGACTCCCACTCCGGGAGCTATGGCCCACACAGTGCAGATGACTGGAGTGTCCTCCACGTCCTTGAAAAAGCCCCAGCACCCAACTCCGAAGAGGCAACCCAACCGGACGCCTACAGTCGAGTGGGGCCTGCGGCTATAATACGAGTCCTGGTGGAGGGAATCAATGCCTCTGCATTACTGGACACAAGGTCTCAGGTGACCATCATGCACATTTTTTAACATAATAATTGAAAAAAATAGTAACAACTTTTTTTGAACACCAATGAATTCTTGACTATTTGAAAATGCCATATTTACAGAAAATCGACATTCAAGCGAATAATTTGCCCATCTCTAATCTGAATATACATTGGTGACTATCATATACTATATTACATTTTAATTGGGGTTTTTTATTATTATTTATTATATATTATATATATATATTTTTTTCTTGTTTTTATTGTATTTATTTTACACATTTATTGGTTAGACTAATACTATTTTTATTATATATGCATTGGTTAGTTGCACATTTATATTCACTCATCTTTAATCATTTTCATCACATATTATATCACATTCACACTAGATTATATTTAAACATTAAGGGATAACATCATTAACTTTTTACTTATACATATGTTATACTAGTGTATAAACTTGGATATAGGTTTTTTTTGTTTTTAGACATATTTTTCCTTGTTTAAGTGTTATATATTATTGTTTTTTTTTGGGATATTAGTCTTCCATTCTTGATGATTGGTTAACATGTTAACTGCTGTTTATTGTTAAAGCTCCATTGGACTTCTGTGATGTTCAGAGGCTCTGGACGCTCCTTTAGGGGTAGATCTTGTTGGGCGGAGGATTCAGTTGATTACTGATACCCTTCAGCTTATACCATTTAACTTTGATCTCATTGTGGGCGTGCATTAGCCTCTGACCATTATATAATCCGACTCCCAGGGAGCAATAGTACTCTTTGATAAAGCGCCTCCACGGCGGGAAACGCGTCAGCGTTTTTATATTTAGTGTGTTTGTCCTTTTTTGGCTATTATGCCTAATTAATAAACTCATTTTTTGCATCAGGCCCTCTTCATTTTCCTTTGGCAGTGCTCTGCTCTTCCATTATCATTTTTTGACCTCTCCCTAGCATTGCAGCACGCACCGGCACTTCACACACGGAGCAGCTGTTCCATCCGAGAGGATTTCCTTCACGAGCTGCGCAGTGTCCTGGACATAGCCAGTGTGCAGCCGATAACCCCTTTCCTCACCTGCTCCGGGACATCACAGCATCGACGGACCCAGCTTGGAGGTTTGAGTGTGTCGTCCTCCCCACCATTAGCCGCCACTTACCCCCCTGCAGCGACGGACCGGTTCACCAAGGGATCTCCAGCAGGCACCCGGTTAGACGGTCAGAGACTCTGCCTGCAGGGCTGCTTTACACCTGTCAGTCTCTTCACCGGGTTTGCCGCAAGTTCAGCCGAGGAGGTGTACACCAGCTATCTTCTCCTCCCCGGGGGGGTGTGTTCCATCGGCGTGGGGACATCGCTTCCAACGGCTCCAAACAGGTGAGGTGGGGGTATTCAGGCCCGCACATAACATCGGCATTCCAATTGGGACACTTATACCGTTCATTTATTCAATATTTGGTTTTTACTTAGTGCATATTTCTTTATTGACTGCCTGGTATATTTGTAGCACCACCAGGGGATCATCCCCATTTCTTTCACATGAAAAAAATAGTAACAACTTTTTTTGAACACCAATGAATTCTTGACTATTTGAAAATGCCATATTTACAGAAAATCGACATTCAAGCGAATAATTTGCCCATCTCTAATCTGAAAAAAACAATATTGACTCTTGAGCACTGGTAGAAAGTCCAAAAGAAAATGCATAGTGATTACAAAATTAAAACTCTTAAGGTCTTCAGAATTCCTAGGCTCTACTCGAATCACGATTCTTATCACAGGCAACACTCTCCAAGTGCATGTTTAGAATAGCTCATGGATTATTTTGTTAAGCAAAGTATTAATATGTACATTGTGTACTTTGATACTTGTTACTATGCTTTTCAGATAAGCACACAAGCCTGTTTCTGCAAAGATAAAGATGTTACATGACTAAGTGCTTCCACTTCGTTGCAACTGTAATTTATAATACCAACTGGGACAAAGAAAGTAATTCTAAGTACAGTATGACAAACAGTAGTCTGGATCGTTTCTATCCAAAAATCCCCATAGACTTTAATGGGAATTTATGTCCAAGAACAGCCCAACCTACAGCTTCAGCATATATAGAATAAGGCCCTTGACCTCTGGGTATCTAGGATATGATTAACCAAGAGGTAAATATCGCATTGTGCTACAAGTAACTCACGTTTTTAATCATTAATATGTCACTATATGTCTTCCATGTCTAGCGCAAAACCAATAGTGTCAAATCGCTAGGGTTAAAAGAACATGAATAAGCATGTATCTGTTGTGTGCAGGTGGTCCCAAATCTATAGATGATATACAGAGCTATATTTGAATGCCAAGTTCCATGTTGTGCTTGAGACAAGGGAGAGACCTTCTTTACCTGCTTTGTTCTGGCATTCTGCATGGCCACAAGCGTCACAAATGCAGTAAAGCCCTCTAGGCCTGAGAAGTGTGGTCGACAGGTGTGACTTTGCCAGTAACTCAAATCTGGAATACAATAGACCTATTGCTCTGAAAGAGAGTGCAGGGCCCAAGATAACCTCAAAAACGTAAGCATCACTTTCCCGTAATAACATCATAGAATTTAATTTGTCAGTTAGGCACTTGGAAGTAATATTGTCTATAATTCCGTTAGTATAATTGTACTGTCTTTTCTTCCTGTTCTAAATACAACATTAACATGTTACTAACTGTTTTATTGGCTATATGAATATGAAATGACTGACATACTGTAATATTATTATTATCTTTTATTTCTATGGCACCAGCATATTCTGCAGCAAAGTACAATGTGGGAGGGAGGCCAATAACATGTGTAACTCCTCTTTATTTCCCTAGATGTGTTAGTACATAGATAATTGGGCGGGGGCCTGAGTCTTTCTGTGTATGAGAGAGAATAATCAGCCGGCAAGAAGCCAGGCTGGGATCACACAATGCAGAGTGACATGTATCTTTTGAACAACAGTACTTTATATATGGAAAACACAATAATCATATTCCTGGGGAATCAGAATTATTGGAGGACCCTGGACAACACTTATTACAGCATAAAGTGAGAGAATAATGAGGTACCCCACTGCACAATTGTCCCACAGTGTCTCTTACTAAGTCCCGGTGGCCCAAATGCTAACTAATGGGCCACTGTTGGTACTGGCACAGTGTTGCAGCTAGTGTGGAATATATTTGTGTTTATCAGTGCAAGCCAATTAATTCACAAAGTGTGGTGTTAGCTGTGTATGCTGAAAATGACACTGCAGGATAGTAGAGGTGATCCCCTAGATGCAGTTCTTTGTGGCCTAAACACTGTTTTGAGATCCCCCGGTGATGCAGGTCCCCTTTACACAGACGATGTACTATCCGAGATCATCCCAGCTACCTCTGGTATATGCTACGTCAGGCTGCGATGACTCTGCTATCGCTCTGTATCTCTTGCCAGGCTCCTCCGGACAGATTCTCCTCTCTGCTCTCTTCAGGTCTCCCTCTCGATCACAGGCTCCTTCCAGCCTATTGAACCTATTCAGGTAGCTTTGATATTATCACTAAAATATCGAATGTGTTAGCATGTTCCTACCGTACAGTATGAAATGTGTGTAAAAACTGTATTCAGAAAGATACAGTATATCGGTTGATATATACTGTATGGTAGACAAATGACATACCACACAATTTTGTAGTTGCTTTTCAAGAGAAATGACTTGGATATGTAATTGCCCTCCAGAACCTGAAATGGCGGAAGAGATCTTAAGGTTATCTATTTCTCCCCAGTAATTCCCTCTCATCTATTTTGCCTTAGTCATTACTCCTCATCACTATTTTATCTCAATGGTTAATCATTGCTCTGTTGGTTCCTAGCAGGGAAAGGGTTCATTTGTGCTCTGCTGGTCTCAGGAGAGAAGGGGATAATAATTTCCCTCAGCTTCTCGTTGATAGGTCGGTAGGAAAACTAATAAGCATTAAAATGTTATCATTTTAATTAGTTAAAACTCATCGAGTTTGACGCCTCTGTGACTGTTTCAAAATTATACTGTAATATAGGTAGATTAAAAAATATATATATTTTTTTATATTTTCATGGTAAACAAATGATTTAGTGTTTTTACAGTGTTTATCTAATGTCTTTTGGTGATCACTTCAAGATTATGCAAATTTACAGCAATTTGTTTCTATTATTTTTTTTTTTCCAACCGACGTGACCCACAGGATTTTTACATGGCGGGGATACCGACACCCCATAATGGGGCCTGTATCTCATGAAGTAGGGTGTCCCCGGACCTGAAATCAATGCGGTTCAGCTCCGGAGACCCCCTGCTACATTACTGTAATGTTTAAATTAAATACAAATCCCTACATTGCCTCTAAGAGTTGTGTAGTTAGAGTGACTGATTCAGCGTATCTCTTACTGCGCATCTCTTACAGACAGGCAGACCCCGGTAGGATTAACACAGCAGGGACCCCTGCTGTTTTAATTGGATGGGCCATTATGTCTGCAGCGGACCTTCTCAGACCATCATGCGGCATGGTGCTGGATTTACCCAGGTAAATGTTCGAATAACGGCCGCTGCAAATGTATGTGTGTGGGAAGTGGCGTTGCTCAACATGGATCTAGCTATCAACTTCGGGCCTCTGAGTATGAGATTCTAGGATGAAAGTTAAAGACAAAAGCCAGGAAAGTGTTGGACAGGCCTCGTGGATTTTTTATTTTTTTTAGGGAACTTTGAAGTCTGATTGTGTGTGGTAAGGAAATCCAGAGTTGGATGGCAGCACAGGAGAAGTCTAGGGGACTGGAGTTAGAGGAAGTAACGAAGGAGCTGGGGAGATGTTGACCATGAGCTGAACATACATTATGTGTGGGAAATTGAGAGTATAGAGAAGCTGTATTATGTATGTTAAACTGATACAGATGTAACAAAAGTAATTGCTCCCAATGCTGCGTTATGGTGGGATATTCTGTGATATTCTGCGTTACCACTGCTATTGAATTCTTTGCAACTCTGCGATATGCTGCTTTTTTAAGCAATATGTTGTGTTATAAGAGGGAGTAATAAAGCCTGCTACATCTGCATGTTGTTTATTTTTACTTGTCACATTTTTTAGAATTGATCTTCCACGTGGAATGGCATTTTTAAGCATTTGGCAAAAACCGTTGGTGTAGCTAACACAACATACAGTACATGAAAAAGAAACAAGTGACAGTAATCCCTATGAAAAGTACAGTATCTCACTACTTACACACTTCTTGTGAAATGTTCTGTAGCCAGGTCTCCGTCTTACCTTCAGGCTGCAGACTACATGTTGCCAGGCAACCAATAGAGCTGCTAGAATCTTCTGAGGGGAGATTGGAACATTAGTTGAGCTGACAGTTAGGACAGTTAGGACAGATAGGACTGTTAGGAATGTTAGGGCAGTTGGAAGCTGGACACTGAAGGGGTAGGGTGTGAGTGTGCAGGTGCATGTGGCTCCCCTCAGTTTGTGACTGCTAACTGGACAGGCCCATAGATAGGGATACTGCCTCTGTAGATTGTAGTGAGGGACACAGCCATGACACAGGGGCATCCTGGCCCTTGGTGATCTGGGAGCAGACCATCCCATGGAAGAGACTATCCTTGAGGTGGACACCCCACGCGGGGACCACCCCAAATGGAGGTGGACACACCGGAGTCACGGATCATTGTTGGGTCCGTCTACCCCACCTCAGGACGCAGGGTGCCGGGGTGTGGACGCACCCGGCAGGTACCCTACACACAAGTACACCAGCATACACTATAGTGGCTGCGCTGACCACATATAGGGGTGAGGGGTTATATCCTTGTTGACACCAGGGTGGTTGGGTGCCCGAGGGCCCCGTCAGGTACTGTGGGGACTGTGGACAGGAGTGTGGGATACTTGGCGTGTGGTTACATCCGTGTGAGGCCTGGTGGTTAGGCTGTAACCAATAGCCATACTTTCGTCTTGCAGTAAAGCTGTTATTTTATGTTTTACCCAGTGTGTGTGGTTATTGTATAAGTATATATATATATATATATATATATATATATAGGTCCTGTAACGGGTAATTCCACACAGTAGAATCCGTTACAGGTGGAGGCACTGAAGAACACCGTACCAGTATACACCACAGGCTCCCTGCAGCGGAGGCTCATACCTCCTGTGAGCCACAGGTATTGCACCACACAAACCATAGCCACACATCCTCCATGGGGGTGGGTGAAAGTGCGCTACAGATCAATAAAGATTTATTTACCTGAAGAAAGGTCCATGTAGAACCTGAAACGTTGTTGCTGTTTCTGCTGCCATGTGCAATAAATCTTTATTGAACATGTCACAAGAAGTGTGTAAGTAGTGATGTACTGTACTTTTCGTGGGGATTACTGTCACATGTTTGTTTTTCATTTCTACACATATACCACTGAAAGTGAGCTACTGAATGTAATTGCACTGGGATTGTGCCCTAATCACAATATTTATAAAACAATTGTTTCTCTGACCTTTTTCTTAATTTACTAAATATACCTGAGGCATTAAAACCACATTATAATAAGGGGGATTTTTCCAGCACCACAAAACCAGTTCAATATTGTAATGCAAGTGAAAGTTTTAAACATATGGCTCTTTGTGTAAGCAGACATGCACTATTTTGTTTGCCATACACCAAACGATAGTCAAAACCCACAGTTACCTTTATTAAATAATAACTATTTCATATAGTGAATATAAACTCTTAGCAATTAAATAAACTAGGCAAATTAAATATTTATGTATAATAACCAGTTACAAAGAAATGTAATAGTGTTTGTTTATTTACTGATAATAACAGAAGACGCACAGAATTTAGTTGACAGGCTGCACCAAAGAGCAAATCCCTCCCAAAATTAGTCCGAACTACAGAGAGAACATGTAGGGACCTATTCACAAAGCAGCGATACTGTCTAATCTGCTATTCACAAAGCAGTGAGAACAGTGCAATACCGCGCTACAATTACTTTTTAATGCCCATTAACAGTCAGAGACAAAAAAGTCGTTTGATAGGCCAAAAAAGGCAAAAGTGTCTTTTTTTGCCAGTAACAGCTACTCACAAAGCTGTGATAAGCTTATCGATGTATACAATCTCTCAATATTATAGCACCAGCTAAAGGCTGGTGCTAAAAAGATTGAAAAATGCACAAAAGCATTTTTTTTGCACAGGATTGATGCCAGAGGCTGACGAGGGTCTCCGGGTGTCTCTTTGTGCTCCCTGAGGGTGTCCGGAGACCTCTGGTTGGTCCCTGTGGGTGTCCGGAGGCTTGCGGGTGTCCAGGGGTCCTTGGATGGACCTGCGGGTGTCTGGAGGCCTCCAGAGTGTCCCTGTGAGTGTCCAGGGGGTCATGGGTGTCCAGGGGTATTTGGGTGGACCCCTTGGGTGTCTGGGGGTCCTTGGGTGGTCCCAAAGGTGTTTGGGGGTCCTTGGGTGGTCCCCACAGGTGTGTGGAGGCCTCTGTGTGGTCCCTGCAAGTGTTATGGGGCACTATGGATGTCCAGGGGCCCCATGGGTGTCCAGGGGTCCTCGGGTGGTCCCCGCGGGTGTCCGAGATTCCTCTGGTGGTCCCCGTGGGTGTACAGCGGCCTCCAAGTGGTACCCGCGGGTGTTCGGGGGCCCAACGGGTGTCTGGGGGTCCTTGGGTGGTCCACACGGTTGTACGGGGGTTGTCTGGTGGTCCCCACGGGTGTCCTGGGGTCTCCGAATGGTCCCTGTGGGTGTCAGGGGCCCCACGGGTGTCCTTGGGTGGTGTCCACAGGTGTCCGCTTGCCTGCGGTATCAATTCTGTGCATAAATGTGCCATACATTCAAATAAATACACACACACACCCAATACATACAATACAGTAATGGGCAAAATTACTATTATCCAGATATGGATAACAGTGCATTTGCCCATATCAAATAAAACATAATCCTGCAGAATAAAGTAAAAAACACTTGCACTTACCCCTGACATGATAAAGGCTGTCCTCATCCTCATCATTGTCCTAGTCCTCAGTGGGCAGCAACACCAATAATACAAAAAAAATACAAACTAATGGCCCCTAACCCCTTAATCACCTTAGTGGTTAGTAACCGCTATTGTCATTAAGCGTGGAAGGGTGGGTTGCCCGCTTAATGACAATAGCGGTTACAAACCACTAAGGTGATTAAGGTGATAGGGGCCATTAGTTTGTATTTTTTTGTACTATTGGTGTTGCTGCCCACTGAGGACTAGGACAATGATGAGGATGAGTACAGCCTTTACCCAAGGCCTAATCACCCACCCCAGGAACACCACCCTTTTTAGCCATTGATTGGCACAGTGTTAAAGCATGCCCCTATAATATGGGCATGCTTTGCCACTAAAGCAATAAATGGGGAAGCAAAATAAAAAACAGGCCCAAAATAAAACACATTACATAGAAAAATAAACACTACAAATGCCAATGGTCAACCAAAAAAATAAACAACCACCAACAATATCAAATTCAATCAAAACAATCACCAAATAAACAACAATAAAAGAGTAAACAAAAAAATACCAGGTCAATTAAGCAAATACAGATGCAGCGGCCGTTATTTTAAGGCATTACGGCGCCGTTTTCGTGTGCGCTGCTGTACTCCACGCGGCATGAATGCCGCCATTCTCCCCAGGCACACATGTTTATCGTGGTTGCTTTGTTTGAATTTTATGGATTATGTGCAATTATATGCAATGAAATGAATGAATTGTAATATGTACAGTACTGTGCTACTGTGTCAATTTCAGGTGTTTAAAAGCCAGAACACTAAAATGCCATTTTATGCACTCGCCTGCACTCGCGGTACGGTTGGAAGTAATCCCGCGTCATCACATGGGTATTCCGAGGTATAAACCGCGTGATTTCGTAAAATTATGGCCGCTGCATGTGTACCAAAAAACCACCAGAATTACAAATCAAAACACCAACAAAAAAAATCAATAAATAAAAGAAAACACCAAATAAACACCATTATTAAAAAGCAAAACACCAAAAACAACCCACAATTAAAAAGCAAACACCAAAAAAAAAACAGAAATTAAAAATAGAAAACAAAAAAAATCCCATTATTAAAAATCAAAACACAAAAGAAATATCAGAAATAATTAAAAGCAAACAACCAAAATACTGTACATTTAAAAGAAATAAAAGCAAGCATTTCCAAAAATGCAATGTTTGTCACTGTATGTATGTATAGCCCTAAAGGGGCATACATAAATACTTTGGCAATAAATTGGCAATAAAAAAAATTGCAATAAAAATAATTGCAATAAAAAAAATACAATAAAAAAAATGCAAAATTAAAATAGCATACATTCAATGGTTTTTCTTACCTTTAGATGTCTTCATCCTCCGATTCCAGGGGTCTCAGGAAGCTCTCTAACAAAGAAGCCATGATCCTCAACAGCCACGGTCCTCAGACAGTAAGTTGTTTTCTTCTTCTTTCTTTTCTTCTTTCTTTTCTTCATCTGTTAATTGTAATCTAATTGGAGGTCTTCTGTATCTTCATCTGCATCTCCATAATATCCTGGTCATGTGGAACGTGGGGGTAGAGGGAATTGGTTATGGGAGCAGTTGTCCCAAGGAAGGGTGGTTAAGCCTCTGAAGGGGGTACCGGAAGGGTTAGCCCTTTTATTACCATTGCAGTTAGCCACTAAATTATTGAAGGGAAGGTTATTAAAGTATTTTTAATGTTAATGTATTTTCCTAAATTTAAACTTAATTTTGATTGCCAATGTGGATATCTAGGCTCTCTATTGAAAGGGTCTAGTAATCCACAGTGACAATGAATGGTTTTCTGTTTCAAATGTATTTTATTCATTTTTTGTAATTATTGTACTGTACAGTATGTGTATTTTATTTTGATTAATGCCTAAAACAACTATCAGCCACATTTGTCTAATAGGTATATTGGGCGTTAGTGTAAAGGGAAGAAGAGTGGCAGTTAACCCCTTCATTACCATAGCGGGTAGCCACTAAGGTAACAAAGCTTTGCTTTTAGTTATTTTTTATTTTTAGTACATAGGATTGAAGCAGGCGGTCTCCGAAGCTGAACCACACTCATTTCAGGTCCAGGGAAACCCATCTTCCTGATGTACAGGCCTCCATATCGGGTGACGGTATCACCTGCAAGTTAAATGTCCCAGTCACATGGTGTCACGCTGTGCTGCACGCAGACCAGACTAACCCCCAATACTGAGATGGAGAGTGAGTAGACCACACATCCGCAGTAGTGAGGGCATGCCCGAAGTGTGGATTTGGTAGTGTGGCCAAGGCCAGGATAGAAGGGATTAGCCGTTGTAGTTGCCAGATCCGGGCGTAGAGAGTGAAGCGTAGTGATGTCCATAGCCAAGAGTCGAGGGCAGTGAGGTCCGAGTCATAGAGGTCCGTGAGCCGTGTCCATGGGGTCCGAGAGGTAAGCGAGGTCAAGAGGTTGCCGGGGTCGAGGAGCCAGAGAGGATACGTAGATAAGCCGTTTCGGTAACGAGATCGGAAACGTAAGAGGGAGCAGGGCATAATATCCAGCACGAGGCAAATGAAACTATGAAGAGTGAGGTTGCACAGAAATCGCAGGAGTAATAAAGCAAGGTAGACCAATCAGAGGAGGGGGCTGAGCAGTGGTGAGCAGAGGAGCCTCATGTGATAGGGCAGGGGTTAATAGCCTGTCTTGCTGCAGCTTGCGACGTGGGGTGTGTGTGTCAGGGTCCTGGATAGGCCGGTGGGCAGGGCCAGCCGCCGAGTGCAGGGAATAAATAACTCTGTGAGGCGCACGCCCTGTAAGGTGGCCGAGCGCGCGCTCAGGGAGCCTG
The DNA here is from genome assembly GCF_040206685.1 of Ascaphus truei. NCBI lineage: Eukaryota > Metazoa > Chordata > Amphibia > Anura > Ascaphidae > Ascaphus > Ascaphus truei. The sequence continues at coordinate 59,217,239 of NC_134488.1, read as the reverse complement.
ATGACGGCTTGTGAAAGAGCCGCAGGGGGGGAGGGCGGTGCGTATACGTGCCGCTGATTGCGACGAGGAGCCCGGCTGGAGGGAGCAGTGGCAGGATGAGGAGGTAAGGGAGGGACGCGTGTCCCCAGAGTCCTAACACATGGGCCGTGATGCAGGAGATTTAAACTCTAGTAAAAGAAGGCTCTCACTCTCTAGCAAAATCCATCTTTCATGATCTGAATGGGAGTAACGCCACCTGTACATGAGGCAGGCATATGAAGCTAATGCAGGGCTTTGCTAATTAAATTTTATGTTAAATGGACCATTTATTTAAGCTCTGGGCACCCCCTGCTCCCCAAGATACTTACATCAGAAGGTGAAGCCGGAATCTCACTCATGTTTAAAGGTCCATCATCCCTCAGGCCAATAGGAAGCCGCAAGGTATGACGTTGTGGCTTCCTATTGGCCAGTGGGAGCTTGAAATAGACATTTTTGTGCCTCGCTGGGGCTACTGCCAGAAGTCCCTTCTGATTTTAATATCTGATGAAGCAGGGGGTTTCCTCAGCTGAAACCAGTGTAGTTCAGCTCCGGAGACACCCGGCTTCCAACCCTGTAAGAAATAAACCAAGAAGTGATGTCACTTTGGGCATATGTGAAAGAGTTTAACAATGGTCATTGTATTTTTAATATAATTACATTTGTAGATATATGTTAAACTCAGGAAAAATAACGTCTTTTACTAATTTAGTTTACCTGATGTTGATTTCCCTGATTTTACAGAGCTTAGGGCATCTGGGCCTCAATGAATTGTAATAAAACAATTATGTATAATATTGGTAAAAGAGTGTCCTGGTGGGTTGGTGGTTGTGGTCAGGACAAAGACCATGGTGACAGCAGTCAGAAAAGACTAATAATGGGGATTCTAGAGAAAAGAGCTGCTCCTATTTAAACAGTAGCAATTGTACTTTACCCCCAATAACACACTTCTTCCACTTTCTTTGAAGACCTTTTCTCCCACACTTACTGTATGAAAGATGGAAGAGGCTCATTTTTAAGTCTTATATTTGAGGCTTTTTCTAGTAAATTGTAAGGAATCCGCTTCTGGCTTTGATTCTAGCCTTGCAGACCGCTGCAGTTACAAAGTCTCCCTCTGGCAATCAATGGCACATGTGCTGCCTCTCACTGCAGAATCAGCCCTGTGCTCCTTCATTGGAGGAATGCTCACACACCTCCCTCCTGTAATTGGCTCTCCGCCCTTTATATGCTGGGCACTGGCACTAATTCAGTGCCGAGCATAATCCTATTCTGGATGTTACTGTGTTCTGCCACAAGCCCCCTGGCTTGCCCTGTTCCTGTTTCCTGTGACCTGCTGCTACTTTCCACACAGAGGTCTGTGTACCTGTTTACTGAGGCCTGCTGCACGATCCCTTTTGCAGAGGCCTACTTCGGACTCGTGTGCTGAAGCGCTTGTTTTTCCCCGGCGCTGCCCTGCGGTGTTCTTTGGCCAGCCTGATGTCTCCCCCTACAGAGACTGGTGTCATGGGCCTTGCCCACTCCTAGCGCAGAGGCCACTCCCGTGCTCTTGCTCCTACGCTGAAGTAGAGACCACCCGTCTACCCATTGCCGAACTCCTTCCTGAACCAACGATGCTGCCTCCTCCGATCCTGACCCTGACTTGTCCTCAGACTATGCTGCCTTCTCCAGTCCGGACGCCGGCTTGTTTGACCATGAACTTCGCACTCCGGATCCGCTCAGAGGCCTAAGGTCGGTGATTATGCAACCCCACCTCAGTCTCGCGGTCCGGTCCCGGTTTGTGGTGAGCACATCTATGACATAAATAAACCAATCCAGAGTTCCTTCCTTGACCTCTGGAATGAGCATTGCCTTTTAGTTTTACTATAAACAATGGTTGCATCATGCCAACTAGACGTATGTGCTGTTTTGAACTACATCTGTCTCTCCCAATTGAATATGCTTTAAAGTTGTTTCCCATGCTAAAGGTAAACGGAAACCTCGTTCAAACCCCAGATGTGGATAACTGCGTGCCGCCTGGGAGTAGATAGGATAGATAAAGAATAAGTGCACTTTGTTTTCTAGGCAAAGTACACTAAGTAGGGTCCCTAATTATGGCGCACTGCAGACCAAGTTTATAATATAATAAGGTCAAAGGTACAGCTGGATATTAATAGTTAAAATGAATTTTATTAGTAAACGTAATGTAGTAGTAAAAATAGATATAATAGAAAAGGATATATCTATGGAAGAAATCCCTCAAGATGGAAATTCATATGTAGCTAGTGGTTAGGGCATCCAGAGAATTCAAGAATGCCTATATCCTTGGTGTTGATATCAACACTATAAGATGACACACAGGATATGTTTATATAGACAACTACCTGCATTTCCTTATGCTAAACTGCTCTGCTTAATTACTTTAATAAACCATTAACAAACTGACGACTTCAGTTTGGATAAGGAGATACTTAGGAGGTTCTAAAAGTAAGTAGTTATTAAACTAACCTAGGGACTATTAAGTCCTCCATCTGAGGAATATATAATTTCAGACTCCCCCAACACTGAGCTACCTGCTTAATAGGGGATATACTGTAATCTGATTCAACATATCCCTGGGAGTATCAATCCTCCTCTGTACATGTACATGTAAGCAGCAGAGATACGATCAGCATACACAGGAGATACTATCTAGTCATTTGATATCTACACCAAGGATATAGGCATTCTTGAATTCTCTGGATGCCCTAACCACTTGCTACATATGGATTTCCATCTTGAGGGATTTCTTCCATAGATATATCCTTTTCTATAATATCTATTTTTAGTACTACATTACGTTTACTAATAAAATTCATTTTAACTGTTAATATCCAGCTGTACCTTTGACCTTATTATATTATAAACTTGGTCTGCAGTGCCCCATAATTAGGGACCCTTCTTAGTGTACTTTGCCTAGACAACAAAGTGCACCTATTCTTTATGTTTCCCATGCTAGTTTCATTCTTTTAAATAGAATTGTTCTCTTGTCGAACATTGGGAAGCAGGTTCATACAGTGCATGCACATACACACACTCTGCACCACGCTGCTCCCAATGCGCCAGTGGGAGAAGTGGCCATTGATTTGAATCGGATGCCAACCAATGATGTTGCAGGTTCCTATTGGCCCCAGATTTTATTCTTCCTGGATGGAGATTTAAACCCAGTAACTTCACTGGTTCAGCATGCCTCAGCAGGGTGATCTATTGGTCCCCACCCTGAAATATAAATGTGAGTAAAAAAAAAAAAACACCAGGGAAGAAAAGGGTTGCTGCTTCAATCTTTTTTTGTACATTTGACCTTCAGATATTTTCCTTCCCATGTCCAAAAGGTCTAAATATTAACAACGTTATAGTTTCTTTGCTTTTAAAAACTTGTATTTGCAGGCCAATAGGAAAAACTGGGACTTTCCTTCTTAGGAATTTTGTTATTATAAAAACAACATTGCCTGACCTTCTAAGGGTTCTTAATTTATAACAGTATACAGTATATACTCCTCACAAATACCATACACATTTGCCTCTCCATAAATCTTTCATATTTATACTTAACTGATCCATTTAAGAAGATACTGTAACTGTCTAAATATTTTGTGTGCATAGACTTTACATCACCCATTTAAAAACTATATTTCAACAGGCTGAAATAGAAGTGTATGCAAAGAAAATATTTAGGTGTTATAGATAAAAGGCAAACAATTGATTTAGAAAAATAGCAGCTGTGAATTCTTCCCCCAACGTTACATAAAGCTTACGGGTCTGTGCTGAAGCAGGGACTCCTGGCGGTGAGCTGCAAGAACTTTTCAGGGTAGGCGTTTGACCAGAGCATTGTGTATCAATGTATGTGTATATATATATCTATATATATATATATATATATAGATATATATATATATATATATATAGAGAGAGAGAGTCTGACCTGATTCCCGGGTACACCTTTGGGGTATCCTGTAACTCTGGAACCCCGCTACATAGTCACAATCTGTAAAGTCTTTCTCCGTCAAACCCACCCGGAAAATCATAGCCCAGCAATTCCTGCTTGCTAGCACTCCTAGAAAGGCAAAAACACAAATATTCTTTATTGTCGCATATTTTCATACAATTCATAGTAGTACATACACGACCGATAGATACGATAACGAGCATAGGGAAGAAACAAAAACAGATCTAAGTACAATAGAAAAACGATATGGGGAAAAGAGTTCCTATGAATCTTGGCTCCTGAAGAATAGCTACTTACAAAATGTAAGAAAAATATCAGCAGTGTTGACAATCAGTCAGTGGTAAGTGTGGCAATCGTCACGGCAGTTCCGGTACTCAGGCGGGTATGTCCCAATTGAAAGAGCCTGAGTACCTGAACTGCCGTGACGATTGCCACACTTACCACTGACTGATTGTCAACACTGCTGATATTTTTCTTACATTTTGTAAGTAGCCATTCTTCAGGAGCCAAGATTCATAGGAACTCTTTTCCCCATATCGTTTTTCTATTGCACTTAGATCTGTTTTTGTTTCTTCCCTATGCTCCCCCTGGATATCGTATCTATTGCTGCTTACTTTGGGGAGGAGTGAAGTCTACCCCTTCCAGTGGGTCTGAGCAGGGGGTGATATTGTATATATTTTATATTCACATCACTTATTCACTTTGTGTTGTTTGATTGTTTTATTTACTTATTAGAAGTATTTAATAGTTTTTTCACTTTAATATATAGTGAAAACCCTTTTTGTATCTGTTTGCACCTTATTTCACTTTACCACTACACTATTGTACATACACGACCGCCAGGTCCAAGAGCTGACACTCTAGGACCCCACCACATGTCTCAGGGTCAACCAAGAGGGCTTGACCTTTATTAGTGAGCCTGGTTACCCCCTCACCATCACACTCCCCCCTCTCTCCACCCTCCCCCTCATCTCCCCCCTCTATCTTTCTCCCCTTTTCCTCTCTGTCTCCCCTCCCCCTCTCTCTTGCTCCTCTCCTCTCTCCCTCTACCCCTCCATCTTCCTCTCCCCTCTCTCTCCCTTCCTCCCCCCTTCTCTCTCTCATCTCCTCTCTCCTCTCCCTCTCTCCCATATACCCACTCTCTCCCCTCGCCCACTCCTCCCCCCTCTATCCCTTTCCCACTCTCCAATCTGCTCCTTCTCTCTTCTCCCCTCCCCTAGGTCCATAACTACCATCTTCAGATGTTTATCTCCTTCACCCCTCTCTCCTTTCCCCCTCTTTCTCTTCCCTCCTCTCTCTATCTTTCCCTCTCTGTCACCATCCCCCTCTCCCCCTGTCCCCCACTTTTTGTCTCTCTCCCTCCTCCCTCTCCCCCTTCTTCCTCTCCCCCCTCTCCCTCCTCCCCCTCTTTTCCCTAACCCCCCTCTCTTTCTCCCATCTCTCTCCCCCCCCCCCCCCCGGCCCATAACTATCCCCTCCAGCCACTTATCTCCTTCACTCCTCCACCCAACCCCCCCTGGCCCAAATCTCATTCTCCCCTCCTGAGTGACCTCCAGTGCGCCAGGGGAAACTGTTTAACAGGGGGATTAAGGTGGGGTAAGAGGGGCTACTCCTTTAATTTTTCCTGGGTCCCAATATTTCTGTAGGTGGCCATCGGTTAAGTACCGATATCACTTAGCCAAACCCTGTGTAAGTGAGGCGAATCACAGGCATATTAAAGTAGGTTTTCGGATTATTCTTTAGGAATAAAATGTACAGTTTATAAAATTAGTCAGTAGGGAAAAACTACTGATGTGAAAACAGAACCTGTATTGTACAGTTTTGTGAAGAAATCTTTAAAAAATAAACATGCCGGGGAAACTGCCCCATTTAGCCTCCATGCACAGCAGAAAACTATTTTATCTGCTTTCAACTGGTCTAAATGCAAGAAGTTTGATAATCAACTTTCTTGCATTTAAGGCTGATGGTCAGCTTAGGAGCTTTATGCAACCTCAGGCGCTGCAGAGCTGTTGTACCAAAAAAATTAAGAAATCAACATCCCTTGCTGATCACAGAGCACCTGTGATTTAGATGATCAAGATAATGCAGTATCTGGAAACATATTTCCATGGAAACGTATTTTGCTAGTTTTACTGAAATCACTCTAGTTGTCTTGTAACAGTTTCCTGAACTTAGTGTGTAAATGTGCAGATTATTAATTAATAGGCATATAGTGTAGGTGTGAGAGTAACATGTCATCGATCGCTCATCAAAGCTATTCAAAACGCAGTCACAACATTTTTAAGCCTTTTTTACTCAATCTCGTTTCCTTGCAAAACTTTTTGCTAAACTACAAAGGGCTAGAATTTTTGCAAAAATCGCACATTCCCACCAATTATTTTTTACCAAGCTTTTTTAAAGGCCAGACTCTGAAATAGGGCTTGAAGAGAAAAAAGAGAGGGTACAATTTAGTGAAGTACTTTATTACTTAGCTTGATCCCCAAACCCTCATCTATAGTTTGGAAATAAACTTATTTAACTTATTTGAATATACTTTGCATATTCAAATGAGCTTATGTCTTAGCTGTATTCACATGTATCTCTGCATGTGTTGTACAGATGAGTGGTTTGGGAAATATATATAGTACAGCAAGTCAATGCCTCGGTCACAATATTATGTGCATATATATATAATGGTGACATGGAACTGTTCTACACTCTCCTGATGACATGATGGTACGTTTGAAATACAGAAGATATCTTCAGAGTATGTTAAATTGGGGCAATAGACCTCTCTTCAATATGCTGTCACTGGAATGGCATATACATTTTGATATTTTTCTAGGGACTCCTGCGGAGTGGTGAACACCCCCGTTCACATTACTGATGACATGCATGTGACCACATGATCGTGACCCCAAGTGATTATGTGGTCATGATCCCGGAACAGCGGAAGCACCAGCACCCCTTCCAACACCCTAAGGGTTAAAAAAAAACAGGATTGTAAAGTTATAGATCAAAACAGCACCCCTACGCCCCCTCTTCCCACCATCCCCTCTCCCAGTACCATCACTGCTCAATCTCTAAATATTTATCTTAGTAGTATTTCTTTTTTCTCTCTGTTCCAAGAATGGCTGCTTTCCCAGCCTGAATTACCAAACAAGGTGCGGCAGAGGAAGAATGATATTTGAAGATTGATCTCCTCTTGGAAGTAGAAGTGGTCAAGCATGAAAGCAGACAAAGATGAGGTAAATCAAAGATGAGCCAGTGCAAATATTTTGACATAACACTACTGGAATGGAGACAACTGTGCTGTCATGTGACACTTTTTCAGTTGAATATGTGACAGAGAAGCACTCATGTGAATCATAAGGTCATACAATACTTTCCTATATTATAGTAGGGTTCTTAAATTACTAACTCCGTTAAAGTGTGTGAAGTGGGATAAAGCAACATTAATGATACAGTAAGGTAGCACCAACTCATGTGAGTTGAAGTTAATGCAAGCTCTGAGTTACTGTACCCCACCTCTTCACATATTCAATGGGAATTTAAAAGGGCTACAAGTACACCTATACAGTATATTGACAAGCGCCCAATGTAACACCTTAATCAATCTAACAAGCCAAAATACTATAACTGGATTGAAAAACAACTTTAAAGGTCTAAATAATATTTTATAGCTGCAATAAAGCCATGCAACCCTTGTTCAATTTCTAACAGTTAGTTCAACATTTTACATATGCTTAATAGCTGTAAAAATGAATACAAAATATCCCAATTTTCAGGGATTTTATTGCTTCCAAAATTTCAAGGGGCGCTATAGTTTTTTCAAGGTATTATATAATTCAAATCTAGTGTGGGGTGCTGGCATTCTGCTAAAAAATTTCGAATCTTTATTCCCTTTTTGTTTTTAGCAGAGTCTCCAACTGGGCCTGGTAAATTGTAAAGGGATGTATAGTATTTTTTAAATGAGTCACTTATGTTATATCAGTAGATTCCAGTTGTAGTGAAATTTTTAAGGGGTTACATCTGAGTGGTTGATTCCTTTTTCACTTTGGGAGAGGGGGAGAGAGGGCGAGAGAGGTTATATACCTCCCCAAACACTCCTTTATACCATGCGTGGAGAAATACATGTGAATGAAAATGAACACACCTGAGAGTGCCCTTATGGTGTGCTCTGAGCCCTTAACGTGAGGTCACATCCTTTTGAACAAATGGAACATATCACATGGTACAGGAACCAATGGGATTGTCTTCTATCCCAGTGATGTACAGTAATAGCCATGTGGTTTTAAGGATGTCACATACCTCCCTTGGAGATGACGTTGCATCCTTATATAGTCCCTTTACCCCCACCCTTAGTGAGATCTGGTCTGCTACTAGTGTCTTTGATGTAGAATGGCGCATACCTGTTAGGTAACAGGAGGGCTGAGCACTTCCGCGGTGGTGTGGGGAATCATCAGGACAGGATTTACAGGGTACCTTTGTTCATTGGTTGCAGCGCCTCCAGTCAGCTTGGATCCTCTGGATAGTAGGATGGTCCAGACTGACACCTTTCTTTAGCCCAAGACAGTGAATCGCACTGGTACTGATGCAGCCACGAGTATCCGAACACTTGCCTGGGAAAATCTGGGGCAATACCCCAGTAATGCTGCAACATTACATACATCCAATATTTATCTCAACTTTAGAAGTCTTCACCCTCCGAATTCTGGCGGATCAGGAAGCTCTTGATCGGCGACGTCATCCACCGCAATCCACCTCCATCCTCCGCGAAGATCAGCATAAGGTTAAAAAAAAATCTTCTTTCTTCCATCTTCTTTCATCTTCTGTAATTCTTTTCTTCCATCTTCTTTATTTGTAATCCATTCCCCCTGGTAAATCCAGCAACAGAAGTAGCCTCATAGTCTTCTTGAGCTAAAATGAGACGGAACAGGCCTTATATAGGGCCTGTAATGTCATATTTCAGGGTCAGATGATAGAGCTCCAATCCGATTGAATGCTGTATCATGTGACCGGCTTTTTCTTTTTAAATGTAAATGTAGCCTAGCCTCCGGCCGCTACTTATTTCCCTGGGCCCTACCAGTGTAAGCCCTGTTACGTACAAACAGCGGATGGGTTCATTCCTCCATAAGGCCTTGTTTGCTATTGCAGCCTTAGATGCAGTAGCTGTATCTAAGGACGGGCCTAGCAACAGCCAGAGAGTGTCAGCCTGGGGGAGGTACTGGCTGAGTGTCATGCTGGATGTGCTGACCTGTCAGTATCAGACCTGTTCTGTTATGGGGCAGGGTTACAAGCCCAACCCCAGGGTATAAATACAGTCTCTCTGCCAAAAGTGGGTGTGTCTCTTTCCTCCCTCTGTGGAGTGAGCAACAACTTCCCTGTGTCCCATAAGGGGGCATCAGGGGGAGCACCATGCAGGAGGAAGCTTGGAGGGGCCTCGAGCCTTGAAGGGACCTTCTTAGGGGAAGCAAGGGAAGTGATGTACCTGCTGTGTAAGATCCTAAACACTGCAATAAATACCATCGAACTATATACAGATGCAGCAACGAGTATCCCAACACTTGCCTTTTAAAATCTGGGGCAATCTCCCAGTAATGCTGCAACATTTCTGTGATGTTTCTGCTCCGGAGACCCCCAACTCATGTACACTGGTATTAACATTTATATTAAAACCATGCGATCGCTGGCAAGATATGTGCAAGGAGATGCAGCTCACTCTGTGCAGCTCTCTTTGCAGCTGGCCCACATCGCTGCAGATCGCACGTGTGAGAACTTTTGGGAGAGGCTGAGATCAAATCGCTGCTCATCGTAAGTTTGGTCATTTTACTATCACATGGCTTCAGAGTCTTTCTGAATACGGTGATGACTAAACTAACAAAACCTCTGGCGTAACATGCTAAGCGAAAAATGTTATCAAGGTTACTAGAATAGGCCCCTGTATTTTTTTGGCGATACCGAATTTTTTGCTTACTACAGCTTGATGTATCCGGACCATAGTATCCATACATTCACACACTTATACAGATAAGACAGTCATTTACAATACTGTATACATAGAGTATATTAACACACTGGTCGTAGTGACCCATAGTGATACACACTGTATGCACACATTAGCACACTGATACACACAGGCAGTGATAAACACCCAACGCACACATTAGCACACTGATGCAGACACACAAATGCATTATTATGCACAGAATAGTATTGCTCATGCACACATGCAAAACGTACTGTACACACAGACCCACACATGTTCAGCCCACATTTTTCTAAATCATACCGTATAAATGGAAATAAAAGAAAACATAAGGAATAAGCTATTAAATTCGATCCATATGTTATTAGTATTTTCTTTTATGCAAAGCTGGTGCCATTTTACGCATTAAAAAGTGCAACAGAATTCCTGTATTAAAGGAGCAATCCAGGCCATTTTTTACTTTTCTTTAATTTTCTAATACAGGATTGAAGCAGGGGGTCTCCGGAGCTGAACCCCATTAATTTCAGCTTTGGGAACCCCCTGCTTCCAGAGATACTTACCTCTGAAGGGGGTGCCAGTATCTCTTTGCGGGTTTCTGCAGTTAATGCCCACAGTCACATATGCCAATCGGAAGCGGAACTTGATGACATCATGGCTTCCTATTGGCCAGCAGGGCCCGGGAGCTTTGAAAATCAGCCATAATGTGAATTCTGGAGTGGCTACCGGCACCCACTACAGAGGCAAGTACCTCCAGAATCAGGGGTCCCAGAGCTGAATTTAATGGGGTTCAGCTCCGGAGAGACCTTGCTTCAATCTTGTAAAAAAAAGGAAAAAAATAAAAAAATAAAACGGCTTGGGTTGCCTCTTTAAGGAAAGCAATCCTAATTATTTTAATATGATTTTTCTCTTTGCTATATCTGGTGCACAATTTGTGCCCCCAAAATGTAGTGGTTAATAGCAAAGAAATGTATAACAAATAAACATTGTACATAGCCCTATTGGGGTGAGTTAGTACTAAACTCTCACGCCTGCAAACCTAAAGCAAACCCAATGCATAAGATTTACATAAGATTCATCAAAGGAAAACCTAAACATTGATTGTAATGGGATTTTTTTGCTTTAATAAATCTGGGGATGTCTTTTGCACTGGTTTGGCAGCCTGAACACTTTAGCAAATTGACTCCTTAATATGTACTGTGTATGTTTGATGTGCCGATCTCATCACACAGTAATTTCCTGTATTTTATACACATACACATATGTACTTAGACAATGGTAACTTATTTTAAAGGGTTTGCGAAAGGGTCTTTTTATTTATTAGTTGTTAAGTATCTATACTTATTAGCTTTGACCCACTTTCTATCCCCTTTTATTACACACTCTTTATGATGTAACCTAAATATTGGTATTGGACTTAACACAACATAAGATCCCACCGGTAGCAACGTGTATATGGAATTACACAAGTGTTCAGGCAGATTTATTATTTTACAGAAGAAAAAGCCTCAGTAGATTGATTTTAGTGCTCGACTTGGAAAGAATGGAATATTTGGTCCCAAAATGTAGTGCAGCTGGTTTAACTGGTATAGGTGCTGGAAAAGTGTAGATTTGTTGAAGGCTGTGGAACCTTTTAAAGGGAGAGATATACAAGTAGCCACCTTTATGTCACACGTTAACCTGACACAACATCAAAGCTGACATTAATGTGAGATTGGGAGCGCTGTAAACAAATGTTGCTGCTCACTAAATGATGCATCAGTGGGCATCATTTAATGCAATTTTTTTTACAACATTGATACGTTAACGGTGGTAATTAAGTTGGCTACATATGTAGTTCTTCATATGTGCAATAGTATGTACAATGCTTTTAATGTTTTACAGGTCTCTTCTTTATGTGTATACTGTAACAAGGGGGTAGTTACACAAATTATTCAGCAATCCAAAATGAGAACAATGTTGCATGAAAAGCTTCTAATGCAGATAATTATTGTTTTTCCCAAATGTCTGGCTTTTCTCCTTCTTTTAACACTTTTGTAAAACTTAGTAAAATGGTCTCTGTGGGGACACTATGTGAAAAATTCCCTGCTGTTAATTTGCCCTGATGAAAACGTGTATTATTTTGAAGCAATAAATATCTTTAAAATGCTCACTCAAAAATATCACAGAGGCTTTTATAAAATCAGTGTATTTATTTGTTTAATTTACAAAGTATGAGACAGCGAGAGAGAGTGAAACAGAGTGTGTGAGTGAGGGTGAGATTAGGAGATGGAAAAAGCGTTAAGATTCACATATCGTTATGTTTTTTTTTTTAAATATCTAAAGTTGCTCATTTTGTTTACATCAGTAACAGATGTCTTTTTAAGTAAAACTGGTTTCAAGTAAAAATCAGACGTTTCTATGAGAGTTAATCATTTCTTCTTTTTCTGCTTCAAAGCAGAAGATCCACCCACTTCTCTCAAAGAAGAGGATTCTGGGAGTTTTCAGTTGAGTTCTGGAAGTGCATGTCCTGTTTCAGAAGGAGCAGTCCTTGTGCTTTGATCTTCTAGATTAAAACAAAAAAAACAATTGGAGTCAGGGAGCGGTTATATGGACCAGTAGGAAGAGTTATAGGTAGGGAGCAGATTTTTGGGCCGATAGAAGGAGTTATAGGTAGCGGTTATATGGACTAGTAGAAGTACTTATATGGAACAATGGGAGGAGTAAGGGAGAAGCTACCAACTTGTTAAGTTATCAAGTGTAGTGTTAAAAAACTGAAACTAGTATATTTTTCAATCTCAGCCATAGCATTACACCATAACATTACCCATAGATTGGTACTCTGCAGAAGCATTCTCCTCTTCTGTAGGGATATTATGCATAACTGGAGTCTCTCTTGCATTTCCACTCATGCCTCCGATCAGTTGCTCCCTGAAGTCGTTATATGAACCTAGATAAAAAGATAAGAGATGTTGCTGGAATATGTATCGGGAATGGTTAAACCAGGGGAGACTGTGTTAGCAGATACAGTAGATATTTTTAAGAAAAAGTTCCACATCTTTTTTAGAAAGGAAAGACATACAAGGATATGCCAAACAAATTAAAACAAAGTATAGAAAATAATCCAGAGAGAAATCTGATTGCCATTACTGGAGTCAGGATGGGAGGTTTATACTTTATGAGGCATAATTGGGTTTTCTCTTCAAGTGTACTGTCTTGAACTGTCACACAGTACACTTGAAGAAGAGACGTACAGTATGAGTTTTGGAAAGGTCTGTAGTTCAATGTAATATATGAAGAACACTTACAGTATGTTGGACCCCTAAAATGTATAACAGTTCTCCAGGATCTATACATCTACTCGAACTTTGAACTACATACATATCATGCAAATGGGACAACCTCATAGTCACATTTCACTATGAGATGGATGTATACTGTATGTATAAATGTATGTTTAATATTATTTATATAGCACCAACAGTATGCACAGAGCTTTACAAGATAATTGTGTGGTATTACTCACAGTGCATGAGTTCTTTAACAGACAAATGACAAGCCGGGTCATTTAATTGGAGATCGGATATGTGCTGACGTTGAAATGTTACAGGACAGTAAAAATACTGAGGGAGAGGAGAAGGTAACTGCTTTTCAAGTCTTCTCAGCTTTGCCAAACTGGGATAAAAAAAAGGAAGAGAGACGCAAGAGATGTTAGAAATGTAGAACAGATGCATTTTATATAACACTTTTGTCAACGCTGAGTAATTTAATGTAGTTTAGATACAAATGAACTGGTTTTTCTTAATATTTCCGCACCTTTTTCTTTACAAAACTGCCCACTAACAGTAATACATTTCCTTATATAGCACTGAGAGTGTATGCAAAGCTGTACATAAAAAATGAGAGACAGAAAATATCAAATTAATGGAGCTCTCTCCTTATAGGCCGCTGACACAAGATAACTTACGTGTGGTGAGACATATTAAAAAAAAATAGTATATATGTAAAAAGTGTGCAAGGCGAAAGCAACAATTTGGTTCCCTCCACGAGTAGAACAGAGTACCTAATGCTAGTAGTACTGTATATGAGGAGAGAGTAGTTATTTTGTTACAGGGTGTCTCTCTGTATTTGCACAGATACCGTAGTTGTTATTGAATACAATAAATAGAGATGGGCTATTGTTTTGCACAAGTTTGTAAACCATGTGAAATTTGCTGACATTATTTGTGAAACATTTTGCAAAAACGTTAACTTTCGCAAACACGGCAAGCATTACAAGTCAATGAATATTGCAAATTTCAACACAGACACAAATGGGAACGAATGGAACAGTATAAATATTATTATAGGCTTTAACTGTTAAATTCCAGGCATTATTGAAATCCCTATTCTCTGATTGGATAATGCCCGGAATTTTAACCAATCAGTAATGGCCCGGAATTTTTGGCACCGTGCCAAGTTTTTCAGCCAATCAACTTTCAGTTCTCATTCATAGAGTCAGATTAGCTCTTAGACAGGGTAGGTGATTGGACAGGAGGCAGCAGCAAGGCACTGGCTCCTCCCACACCCTGCCTAAAGAGATCTCTGCACAGGAGAGTGAGGGGCAAGGTTTGTGTGTCTGTGTGTGTGTGTGTGTGTTTTGTGGGTGTGAAGGGGCCAGCAGAGTGTTTTATTGTTCTGTGTGTCTTCTTTTGATGTGTGTTTTGTGGGTGTAGAGAGGGCAGCAGTCTGTTTTGTTGGTGTGTGTATGCTGTGTGTGTGTTTTGTGGTTGTAGAGGGGGGGGTTGCAGTGTGTGTGTCTTCAGTGTGTGTTTTGTGGGTGGAGGAGGGGTGGAGAGTGTTTTGTTGGTGTGTGTCTTCAGTGTGTGGGTTTACAGGGGGCTGCAGTGGGTGTAGGGAGGGGGCTGATGGTGTGTTTTTGCTGATGTAGAAGTGGCAGTCAGTTTTTTTGGTTTGTGTGAGTCTGCCGTGTGTGTTTTGTGGGTTCAGAGGGGGGGCTGCAGTGTGTGTTTTGTGGGCGGAGGAGGGGTGCAGAGTGTTGTGTGTGTGTGTCTGCAGTGTGTGGGTTTACAGGGGGCTGCAGTGAGTGTAGAGGTGGGCTGCTGGTGTGTGTTTTGTGGAGGTAGAGGGGCAGCAAAGGGGGGGAGCCGTTTGTTTTGTTGGTGTGTGTCTACAGTGTGTTTTGTGGGTATAGAGAGGGGCTGCAGTGTGTGTTTTGTGTTTTGTCAGTGTAGGGGTGGAGGAGGGCTGCAGTGTGTTTTGTGGGTGTAGAGGAGGGGGCTGCACAGTGTGTAGGGGGGACTGCAGAATGTTTGTATATATAGAGGGGGGTTTGTAGAGTGTGTGTGTGTGTGTGTGTGTGTGTGTGTGTGTGTGTGTGTGTGTGTGTGTGTTTATATATATATATATATATATATATATATATATATATATATATATATATATATATATATATATATATATATATATATATATATATATATATATAGAGGGGGCTGTGTGTATGTATACAATGTATCTTTTTTTAATGAAAATTTAAAAAAAAAAGCCTATAATAGTAATAACCCCCTCAGAAAAGGGCATTATTGGCCAGTAATGCACCCTGTTCTTCTGGGATTATTACTTAAATATTGCAACATTTTGTAAGCATTATAACACCTGTACCATACATATATTTACATTACCTTAACTCAGCGGTGCGCAATCTGTGGGGCGCGACCCCCAGGGGGGGCGCGAGACTGCCGACGGGGGGCGCGGGGTTTACAGAGGCCCCGCGCGCTTCCCGAAGGCACTTAAATTAAGTGCCGGGGGAGCTGCAGGGCCTCTGTAAACCATACTTACCCGTGGCTCCGGCGGCTTCCTCCCGGCGTCGCCATGGCAACGCGGCGTCAAAATGACGCTGCGGGGTCATGTGACGTCACGTTGCTATGGCAACGTGACGTCATTACGCCGGGGCGCGGGTAAGTTGGGGTTGGGGGGGGCGCGGGAGCGAGGGGACAGCCGTCAGGGGGGCGCAGGGAAAAAAGTTTGCGCCCCCCTGCCTTAACTTACTGCCCAGGTGAGTTTCAGTGTGAAAACTGCACTGCCTTAGCTACTAGTAAGAAATTAGCAGGAACAGAGAGACCAATTGCCACATCAATGTTGAAGAGCTCCGCCATACAGTAAGATCTACAGCCTTGTAACAAGAACCCAAAGCTTACCGGATTGATAATTCACACTGAGATGCACTCCTCTTTCTGTAACTACGACGTTCTGTGCCTTGCCTTCCTCTCATCACTCTAGCATGCTCCAGGAAGGTACGCTGGCCTGCTCTCTCTTCTGCCTCATGCAGACCCCCAGAGGTGCCCTTATATTCTGACTCTGCTTCAAGCTGAGGGTCTATCCTTAAACAAGTAGAACTCGAGCGAGGTAAGACCCAGAAAGCAGGCATGTTCCTGTAAGAAGAATTCATAGTTTATAGCAACGTTCTAATACTCATTTACTTATCTTTCTTCCTCGATCTGCCTATCTTCTTTCTTTCTTCTCTCTTTTTTCTTCGCAGCCGCTCTCTTTTTTTCATTTATTTTGCTCTCACTCACTTTCTTTTCATATATTTTCTTTTCTCCTGTATTTTTTTGCACACAGATGCAGCAGCCGTTATTCGAACAAATCACAGAGCCGTTTTCGTGTGCTCAGCTGTATTACAAGCGTCATGAACGCGGCCAATCGCCCCAAGCACTTGTGTTATCGCGGTTGCTTTGTTTGAATTTCATTGGTTCTGTTTTGTTTCCGTGGCAGAAATGAATGAATTATATTGTGTACAGTGCTGTGATACTGTGTCAATTTCAGTGTTTAACACTGTTTAAAACTAAAATGCAATTTTCTGCACTTGCGTCTTAAGGCGGTACGGTTGGAAGAAATCACGCGCTATGACATGGGTATTCCGAGATATACAACGCGTGACGTGTTTGAATAACGGCCGTTGCATCTGTATGATGTTTTCATTAGAAGCTAGTTAAAGGATCAGACCAAAATGAGGCAACAACACTTCAATGGTTTCAGAGCCACAGGGATTTGGGATGACTTATAGAATGTTTCTAATAAAATTCGCTATGGTGTCCATAACTACTGTAAGATAACCCACCTTTTTTAACCTCTTGGGCCCCTAAGGTTTGCAGCACATTGTGCCATAGATTTTCCTACTTCTGGTGTAGTGGTCACATAACTGTAACCTTCCCCTAAGCCTAGAACAGTCCTCCTTTTCTTCCATTACGTTTGCAATCTCAGCCCACTGAGAACTGAGGTTGTGATTTCCCCTATATACAAGCAAAATATCAATGACATTGGGGTAATATCATAAGACCACCAGGAGGCTACCTAATATGACTTTGCTCCAATGTCATGGGGCATTCGAAGGGTTAAAGCTGCAGTTCAGTCTTTTTTTTTTTTACATTTATTTTTTTACTTCAATAGTTTCATGTGTGCAATCTCTAATTACCTAAAGAACTGTATAGCTGCAGCTCAATTCGTTTTCCATGTATTGATAGGTCGAAATTTGGTGACATACAGTATTAAAAGCTGGCATTTGTTTATAATCTGCTTGACTGGCAGTGGAAGCTCATGAATATTCATGAGCAATCCTGAACTGACAAGTGCTAGAGGGAGGGCAGGGCTGACAAAGGGGTGTGCCAGGGCTTGTGACAGGACATGAAGGGGCAGTGCCTTAGCAAATGGCTGTTAAAATAAAATACAAGAAAATTGGTCTTTCAAATTTGTTTTTTTTAAAACAGAAAATGCTAAAAGTATTTTTTCTTACTACAGAACTGATTTATTAAAAAAAACAAACATGCAGGATATTGACTGAACTGCAGCTTTAATACTGACATTTATTTTGTATTACAATAAAACAATGAGAGGTGCAGGTAATTTCTGTAAGCAAAATGGGACTGAGGTTTACCAAAAATCCAAGTCTTGTTTTTGATCAACCGTCTCCATTGTCTTGTTCCTGTTGTTACTTTCATTCCCACAGCTCTTGTTTTTGACAAAAGCTTTTGTTTTGTTTGAGCCTTTTGAATTTGTTTTTTGAGGACCTGAAAAAAAGAAGAGAACTCTTCGTTAAACAGAACATCTTGTCCTTCTATTTACAGTAGTGGAGTATTGGTGTCTTGTGTGTAGTCGTCTTGTCTTTCATGGGTATTAACTGACAAGAGGTATCTTGTCCTAGATGACAGAAGGTTCCTTGTTCTGCTAGGAATGAGAGGGAGCAGGTAACATGGAATGTTTTGTCTTCTCTTGGTAACCAAGCTCTTTTCTGGTTTTCCTTTTATCTTTCTCTTCTCCTATTGACCTGTCTGTTGCTGTGCGTCAGGGTACTGTCTTAGGACCACTCCTTTTCGTTCTATATACACGGTCACTTTTCTCTGTCTGTCTACTCTAATAAACGTTAACGCACGCCCTTATTCTCTCCGGTCTCGACTATTGTAAACTTCTTGTGTCCGGCCTTCCTTACTCTCACCTGTCTCCCCTACAATGTATCTTAAATGCTTCTGCTAGAATCACCTTACTCCTAAATCTGTCTCAGCATCTCTCCTGCTGAAATCCCTCTCCTGGCTTCCTTTTAAATCCTGTATTATACACACAATTCTCCTCCTCTCTTTTAAGGCTATACACTCTTCTGCCCCTCCTTACATATCAGCCCTAATGTCTCATTATAGACCTGCCAATCTTGCATTCTGCTCAAGGATGTCTTCTGTCTACCCCTCTTGCATCTAAAGCCCTCTCCCCCTAAAACCTTTCTCATTCACTGCCCCACACCTCAGGAATGCCCTTCCTCTTAATATCCGACTGGCACCCTCTCTCTCCACCTATAGGACCTTTCTTAAAACATACCTCTTTAATGAAGCATATGGGTAGCTCCGCTGGCTGATACTATACATCTCAAATGCACTGACCTTGGCCCCTTGCAGACTTACTTACCAGAGTCCACTCCTTCTGTTTCTGTAAATTCTCCCACTTACTACTTAGATTGTAAGCTGTTCGGGGCAGAGACTACTTTTCCTATTGTTTTATGTCTGAAGCACTTATTCCCATTGTGTTATAATATTATGTCACGTGTATTGTAAAGTGCTATGTACCTTAATGGCACTCTATTAATAAAGATATACATACATGCACTTGTTGATTTCTTTAACTTCTTTGGATTCAAATATCACCTCACATTCTAAACTTTTTCCTGACATCCAGTACCAAGTAACTTATTGTCTCTCTGCTAATTCAGACTGGATGGCCCTCTGTCGTCTGAAGCTTAACATGTCTAAAATGAAGCTCATCATAATCCCACCTAAATCAGGTCAATTGCTTTATTTTCTGTCAATAGTTTAAACATTTATCCAGTCTCCAAAGCATGCTACCTAGGTGTAATATTTGACTTATCCCTTTCCTCAGCACACATTCATACTGTTGCTAAATCTTGCCAATTTACAGTATTCTCTACAATATTGCCAGAATTTGCTCTTTCCTCTGACGCTCCACAACCAAAACTCTTATGTGTGTCCTCATTATCACCCAACTTGACTATTGCAACCTTCTCGTCTCTGATCTTGCTCCATACTCTACAATGTATACAATGTATATGTAACGGGTTTTCCCCCACCCTCTGGGAGATTCTGCCATTACTGGTCGTGTGGTGCATGATACCTGCTGGTAACAGGAGGGCGGAGTCGTTCGCTGATGGTAGTGGGGACACAGGATCAGGTTTCTGAGGGTACATTAACCACATGGTTCTGTAGCAGTGCAGTGCCTCCATATGCTGTAGGCTCCAGGTTGGTGGAGATGATCTCTTACAGTAGAACTATCACCTCTCCCCCCAGTAAGATCACATACTAGGCGGGAGTATAACAACAGGAACGGTTTATTCTCTCACTCTGTGCAGCACAGTAAAGCAAGGCCCCGCTTCTCGGTGCCCCGCTTTTCGTCGATCCATCGATATGGCGGAACCAAGAAGGGGGCCGCCATATCTGTGCATGCGCAGAACGGAAATCCGAGGTCGTGCATGCGAAGAATGGGGGTTGCCGAGGTTGTGCATGCGCAGAACGAAGGTTGCGCATGTGCCTAATTGAGGTTGCGCATGCGCAGAAGGGGGAATTGCCGGTCTGCGCATGTGCACACGCCAAAAATCACCGGTTCTGCTTTATGGCAATTTTCGCTTTGCGGCGGGCCCTTAGAATGGAACCCGCTGCATGCCCGGGGCCCTCCTGTACACGGCAGGGTTCTGCCCAATCCAGCAACTGTCAGCTACTCACTGAAGGATGGTCCCTGGACCTTCACTACAGGCCAAGGGCACCCCCAGCTCTTCCCTACCACTCTAGCAGGGGCAGAGGTATCATACACACTCACTCTCCCCCGAGGGGAAGAGGACCAGAGAAGGCCCAGTAGTTAGGCTCTTGGCTGTGCGACCTGCCCCTCTCAAGTAGGTAGAAGCACTGCCAAATTTGGGGCGGCACTGCCCTTAAGTACAGCTAGGAGGAAGGCACCAGGTCCGTTCCATGATTGGACATGCTCAAGCCAGATGTCACCGCCTCCCACTGTCACTCAAGTACAGCTCCAGTGAGTGGGGAAAACCCATATTGACTACTGGCAGCATGATTCTAACAGGGCTTGCCAGGAGTAGGGCAAGTTAGTAGTTAAAGGTGGCATGGCTATATCCTCCCACTGGTGGAAACTCCAACAGCCACGCTTGGACCCTAAATTTTTTAGGCACCATCATTCAATGTATAACAAACAGAACAGTAGAGATAATACAGTATATTACTCATTACAACACATGATAAATACTTGTGGCAATACTGTCAAACATAATTTAATGCAGCATTCCATGATTTACCCAGGTTCTTCCCAACATGAAGAACCTATTACTCAATAGTAATGCTCAGTGTCTGGTTTGCTGACCAGTGTCCCAGTACTATCGGGCATTGTAATTGAAAAGACGCTCTTAGGGTGGTCTACTTATGGCATTATCCTGGGTTTAAAGTGATAGCATAGTGATATTCCTGATAGCATACTGAACATTCACAACCAGGAAAAACTTTAGGCATGGATGCTATGGGTCTGAGGGGTATCATACCATGACGATTCCCTGGATGCTTTCCCTGCGCTGTAAACCCCTTCTTCTGCCCTATACCAATTTTTATCTGAGACCTCAGAGTCCCCATTCTCTCTGGAACTGCCTAACTCCCAATTTTCCTCAGAACTATCAGTATCCCACCACCCAGGAATCTTGTGAAGCATCTCTTCCCTTTCCTAGGTAGACAAGTAGATGATTCCCCTAATCCTTCATAGGACTGGTACACCACCATAAACTCATTGTCCCAGGGCGGTGGAACATAAGGTGCGGAAGGCACCAGGCACATAGTTGTTAATCACTCTACGCATGATATCCTTAAAGGCTGTGTTAGAGAATGCCCTTAAGTATTTATCCTCATCAGAGCTGAATTCAATCTCCTCGTCATCGGAACCCATTTCAAACTCAATCTCCCCTTCCCATGGTTGGTGAAAGTATTGACTTATGGTGATTTCTGGCTATTCTCGCTGACATCGGGGCTACATAGGGTTTAACAAGTGTGGTAGGGACAATACTAATGGTCTTATCTTAAACCCCACAGTCCTAAATTTGACCCCCCTATGGTATTATTGTACTGGGTTGAGTGTTCCCATCATCTCGGGGGCATACAGCACAGGCATACGCACCAGGGTCAATTTATTGGTCTTAAGTCCATCTTGGTGTGCCTGTATAGAATGGATAAAACATCCCAAGCCAGTGCTTGGTAAGGCGGTACTCACCGGAGCAGGGAGCGGCTTTTCCTTATGCACCCCGGCAGTCGCCATAGTAGTGACATCCTCTCCAGAATATCTCACGGGCTACTGGGGCAAGTCCAGACCCTGCACCGGAAGTGCTTCGACATCCGGTCTTGGAGAGATCGTGTCGCCAACGTCCTCTGCGTTGAGGTCATGGCCATCCAAGGCCTTCTCGCCGGAAATCTTCACTGGTTCCTGCTGGGAGTAAGGAGGTGATCTCTCACTGCTCCACTGTTGTGCTGGAACTTGGTACTCTTCGATCGAGACACTGGTACACCGACCAGGCCACAGGACATCTTTGCAAAGGGGATGCCCCTCCGTCTCTTTGGTCGCTCCCTCATGGGTCTCAGCTCCTCTTTGGATAGAGCTGTAATCGGGAGCACTTCTGGCTGTACGTGAGCTGGTTCCAAGCCCGCAAACCATACCTGGCACCTTGCTGGGAACCGGATCTGGAACCATTTGGGCATACGGGCCCCCCTTAGCAGTCTTTAGAGCCCTTAGGCCCTCTCTAATCGCCAACGGCAATGTAGGCCCATCATCATCTAGCTCGGTATCAGAGCCAGTCAGATCCCTGAAATCAAAGTCCATAGACCATGGTAGCATGGGCACGAAGTTGTTAGCTCCGCACCTTGGGCAAGTAGCGCCCAAACCAGATCACCACCTGGGTAGTCACAATTAGGGCATAGGCACATCAGGCACTGAGACTCACCGACCTTTACTTCTAGGAACCCTTCTGGCAGAGAGTAATATCCCAGTACACGGGTCACCATTTCGGCCTGGATCAAGTGCGTGGAGGCAGGAGCACTGATAGTTTAGTTCCTCCGTTGTCAATGGCTCCGAAGAACTGAGGGTGGTCGGCCACACCCGGCTCCTCCTTCAATGGTAGGAGTCGTTCGGCATTGGTTGTCCTCGTGTCCCATAATGGCATTAAAGCCATTCTGCTTTTGATGAAGGCCATGTATGGCCGAAACGTCAAGTCATTCTGTTGGCAATAAATAGTATATTTAAAATCCGTGGAGCCCTGTTCTTTATACCTTTCGCTTTTACTGGATTATCACAGAGAATCCTGAACCAGGAGCACCGGTATTTGTATCTTATTTATTTTGTATATTTTGGTGTGCAGCAGTTTCCCTATATTACCGTTTCATGATTGGACATACTCACGCCAGATGTCACCACCTTCCACTGTCACTCAAGTGCAGCTCCAGTGAGTGGGGAAAACCCATATTGACTACTTGCAGCCTGATTCTAGCAGGGCTTACTGCCAGGAATAGGGCAGCTTAATAGCCAAAGGTGGCATGGCTACAAATGCAAAAGGCTTCTTCAAGAATTCTCACTCTCTTCTACTGTTGGTCTGTCTCTGCCCTCTCCTCTTTAAAAGCTCTCCAATTCACATCAAATTGCATGCTTCCATGTTAGCTATACAATTATTTTTCTCTCCTTCAATACTTTTCATTCCTCTACCCATGTGAAGCATTGGTGCACTTATACCTTCCTGAGCACTCCTGTACCCAGGTGCAGCTGTCAGATACAGAACAGTCAGGTCCACCGCAGGGCCTTGACACCAATCCCCTCACTCCTTAGGATCCTGATCCTCCTCATGAGGTGCAAGCTCCAGCTGGAGGGTCTCACACAATGTCTTAAGGTCCTGTAGCCTGGTCCCAGACCACAGCAAACCGCGTGGCCGTCCGGTCACCGGTGCAACAATACCTCTATGTACTAATGGGGAAGCGCCCCTATCTGGGGCCTGCCCTGCAATACTCCACTGGGGTGACTCAGGGCCTAGCTGGGGCCTAAGGGGCAAGACTAGGCCTAGTCCAGGATGCACTGCGTCGTGAACACTACCTACCCTCTTGCCATCCTCTGTCCGACTGACGCATGTGTCCCTAGCCCGCGGAGGATATACTGGTTTCCCCCTGCTCCTCAACCCTATTGGCTGGGACTCTCCATGTGTGTCTCCCTCCCTGATGATCCTGATTGTCCCCCGCGTCCTGACTGAGCATATGCCGCCTGAGATTCTGTGCATGCGCAACACTGAAGATGGTGTCTCCCGCCCTCCGATACAGCGAGGAGCTCCGCTGACTATCCCAGCAGTTCCCCCCTCACCGGAGGTAAGGAGGGGGCTCTGCTACATATCTATCACTATTTGTGCTTTCCTTTACCTGTCTATTTGTCAATCAATGTCCTCCCATTTTTATGCCACTTTCTGTATTGCTCAGTGTTTATGTCCCTCTTAGCTCCCTTTACAAGTCTCCTTGACCCTCCAAGGGGGAACACTGGGTTAGATCATTTCCATATTAAATTATAGAGACTTTTCTGATTTACTAGAGTACTAATAGAAGCTGAACCCAGCTTGTTTCTTGTTAAATGTATCTAATGTACAGATGTAGAAGATTGTATTGTTCTCTCTGGTGCATTAAGATGGAAATATTATGACTTTGACTTAGCGTATGAAAATTCTGTGATGTTCTGAGATATAGTATCAAGGGGGAACAGTGTCACATGCTACATCTGTACATAAAGTATCTTTATGTACTGATTACCTTCCTCTCTCTTGCTTTGCTGATCCTGAACAGATCCATTATAATTAGCTTTTTTCCTTTTTAGAATGGGTGAATCTTCATGGTTAAATATCATACTACACTGCTTTGTAAGGTTATTATAATTACTTTCAAACTTCTCTTCCAGCTGTGCTAATCTACAACAGAAAGGTGACAAAAATTAAAGAAAACTGAAACAATTCTAGGAACATATAATAAATATCCTTAGGGTTATTTACTAAAGTTTTCCGAGCTGCAAAAGTGGTGCAAACAGACAGGGTCAAATACAAATATGTTATCACTATACTGTATATAATAATAATTGTTTTTGTCTTGAATAGCGCTGAGAGTGTATGCAGCGCTGTACATAGAATTTTGCAGACATGAGTCCCTGCCACATAGAGCTTACAATCTATTTTTGGTGCCTGTGGCACAGGGAGACAAAGTGACTTATCCAAGGTCACAAGGAGCTGACACGGGATATACCAGGAATTACAGTATGAGTCTTGTTACACCTGAATGCTTGATTCTGTAAGTCACGGGAGCGCAAACTCCTAGCGCTTTCCCCCTGCCTTCACTCCCCCTGGGTCACGCCCCCCCACCTTTAATGATGCATCAAATGATGCCGCAGGTCATATGGAGACGCGTGGATCGAAGCCTGGTAAGTGAGTTTACATTGGCCTATCGCTGAGCTCGGTAACTGCTGCGACATCCCCCCCAAAAAAACACTCTTGCTATAACTTACCCAGTAGAAACATCTTCATGGGACTTTATTTTTCTATTCTTCCGACCAGGCTCGCTTTGGACTATTTCCCAAGTGTCTTTCTCCCTATGGTTCTGATCCACAGACGATCTGAGCCTTTTTGAGTTGTGTTTTCCTACAAAAAGTGTTGAAAAGATTTAGAGTATGAATTAAACTAAGCGAGACTAAATCATATTGACATAGAAATTCAGATATTGTGGATAATGTAATTCTGCTATTTAACAAAGATTAAAAGAAACAAATGGATTTTTGCGGAAACATCCTGTGATTTTGAATGCCACCTACCTGTCTTATTATCACTATGTAGAAAAGTTAGCATACCCTCTGACAATAATGTGTTATAAAGGGCACCCTTGCAAGATCTTTGTGATCTCCTCAACTGCGAGACCTTTGTTGACTTAATACCATCACTTCCATTATCTTTGGCCTTTTCTTGGAATATCATCTGAAGAACTTCCTTTGTTGAGGGTTGATAATCTGACTCCTCCATAATATCTGTGGATCTATCCTCCACAGCCTTTTCCCCTCTTGATTTCCCTTTCTTCTGTTTTACTTTTGGTTCTAAGCCTCCCATCGAGTCCGGACAACATTTGTCTTCTCTGCTTGTTGGCAATAAAGGCTTTTCAACACCACATTCTCCTTTTATAACTAATTCTATAGTATCTACAATACTTTCAGTGTCCTGTATTTTATTACCAGATTTATGTATTACTTTATGAGTACTTGTCTTCTTTATCCTTCCTTTGATCAGCACTATGCTTGACCGTTGAGGAGAACAAGGTTTTCGCCTCTTTTTTTTCCTGGGTCCCACCTCAGATTTCTTCTTTGGATGACAGCTGTGAAGGTCTTCATTGGTTAGATATTTTTCTAATGACCCTGTTTCCAATTCCTTGAAGTTGACTTTCTTTTCTCTCTCTTTCAGTTCCTCCACATTACCATCCCTAGAGCTTTCCACATTCATGTCTTCTATTGAATGACCCATCTAGAAAACAGTAGGTGTTTATGAACTTTGTTATTTGTGAGAAGTTCTGTCAAAGGGTGAGGTACAAAATAATTCTTAATACTTTTATCACTCTACATGTTGCTTACAAAGTGGGCCTGTTAACAAGGGTATTTCCATATTTTGCCCTTATTCATCAAGGTTTTTAGTTAATAGCAGTTACGATATACCGAAAACTGACAAAGTTATTGAATAAGGGCCTATAACTTTGTTTATGATGCTCTCTTAATTTCTTAAAAACACCTTCTTAAAATCGCTTATATGGTGTTAAGGAGGAGTTATATTGTAGAAAACAGTTGTATGGAGAAGTTATGGAGAAGTTGTACCGAGCGGTTTATGAACATATAGCAGGAGTGGTACAGCCGTAGGAGGAGTTACAGGTGCACTAGAAGGGGCTTTAGGGAGTAGTTATATGAAGCAGTAGGCGCCAAAAACATTCCTCACCTTTTGCTCAGTCAAAGAATGTTCTTCCTGTGAAGTTCTGTTTTGTTCAAATATGTAATCTGCAAAACAGAATCATAAATATTTGGATACGAGAGATAATAGCAGGTGTTTAATGTTTTTTATATTGTTTTTTACATTTGCTCTGCATCGGGGCATTACATTGACGCTTGCAAAGAAATTGTCATCCTGTGTGTCTTAGGGCCCATGTATTAAGTTACTTTGCATCTTTTCTGCCCTGTGTGCGTAAGATTGGGATTTAGGAGGTGTCAATAGAAGTTAATAAAGAGAATGTACTGTATAGGAAGCAGTTACATGGAGCAATTTGATGAGTTATAGATAGGGGTAAGTTGAGCAATTGGAGGAGTTGTAGAGGGTGGTTATATGGAGCAATAGGTGGAGTTATAAGGAATAAGAGAGTATGTATTAAACAAGCAGAAACTAAATAACATGAACACAGAAATTCAGATATACTGGTCAATCGTATTCTGATATTTGACAAAAGCCAAAAGAATAATAGACTGGACCTTTCCTTAACTTGATCCATCATGTGACTTTGATGGCCTCTTACTGTACCTGTATTATTATCATCATGTTGAGAAGTTAACATGCCCTCTGACAGTGATGTTTCATAAAGGGCAGTCTTGCAAGATCTTTGTGACCTTCTAAACTGGGAGATATTTGTCATCTTATCACCGTCACTTTCATCATCTTTGGCCTCTTCTTGGAATATCACTGGAAAAACTTCCTTTGCCGAGGGCTGAAGATCTGATGCCTCCAAAGTATCTGTGGATCTATCTTTCACAGCCTTCTTCCCTCTTGATCTCCTTTTCTTCTGTTTTAGCTTTGAATCTAAGCCTCCCATCTTATCAACACAACATTGGTCAGCTCTGCTGGTTGGCACTAAATGCTTTTCAACACCCCACTTTCCTTTTACAACAAACTCTATAGTATTTTCAATACTTTTTGTGTCTTGTATTGTATTATAAGCTTTATGTCTTGGTTTATGAATGCTTATCTTCTTTATATCTTTTTTGATCCGCTCTGCACATTTAGAAGTGCTTGACTCATGAGGAGAACAAGCTTGCTGTCTCTTATTTTTCCTCGGTTCCACCATAGCTATCACCTTTGGAGAACAGCAGATTATCTGAGCCTCTTTGTTGGTTGGATCCTCCGATGACTCAGTTTTCAATTCCTTAAAGTCAACTTTCTTTTCTGTCTCTTTCAGCTTCACCACTTTATCATCCCTAGTCCTTTCAATACTCATGTCTTCCATATGTTCCATCTAGAAAAAAGTAGTTGCTTATGAATGTTAGACAATAATTTATGACTTGTGATTTATAAGAGGTTCTGCGCAAGGTTGAGGGTCGCTCTCATATCTTTTTATTTTAGTATGTGTCAATATAATACTTAATCCCATTATTACTCTGCATGTTGCTTCTAAAGTGAACCTTTTAACAGAGGTTTATCCAGCTTCGGTCTTACTTCAATAAGGTCCGTTGTCAATGGCAGCTGCAATTTGCTGAAAACGGAAAAGTTATTAATTATGGGCCTATATCTTTATGAGGGCCCTTCATTTCTTATTTTCATATGTGCACTTACGCCTTAAGATAGGTTATATGCAGTTAGGTAGGAGCTGTACTGTAAGTAACAGCTATATGGATAAACAGGAGGGAATGGTTATATGAAGTCCTAGGATGAGTTACAGGAGCAATAGGAGGAATTAAAGGGAGTAGTTACAGTATATGAAGCAATAAAATGGGTTATAGGGAGCAGTTTTATTAAGAAATAGGAGCGGGAAAAAAATCTGCACCCTTTGATCAGTCAAAGAATGTTCTTCCTGTGAAGTTCTGGTTTGTTCAAGAATTTGATCTGAAAAACAAAATCAAAGAAATTTAAATCAGAGAAAAAATAGCAGGGGTTTATTGTTTTTTACATTGTCTGCTTAAAACTGCAGTCCAAGCAATATCCTACATGCGTCTGGTTTTTTTTTTTTTTAAATAAATCAGCTGTGTACTACTGTATGAGAAAATACTTGTACCATTTTTTTAAACAACTCTGAATTACATTTTTAATGTATTATAATGTAACAAGCATTTTTGTTGCTATAGCAACCATTTACAAAGTCACATCACCTTCCTCATCTGAAACAGGCTCTGACACACCCCTTTTTGAAACCTGCCCTGTCACTAGCAGTGCACCAATTGTATCTAGTGACTGCCTGGTCACATGATCTTCAACACAGAACTTTGTCATATTAATATGCAAATGCATTCCACTGACTGCAGAATACTCCTCTGCAGTCATTTAGTGAACCCCCGAGCCGAATGTTTGCCGATCGATCTACAACTTAGCTAATTACTTATCATAGTGTGGATTGTATTGATGCATATATTAAAGGGAAAAATCAAATGTAAAAAACTCGGCAGCATGGACTGCTGCTTTAACCTCTTTGCTTGGCAACAAAAATGTTAAACAATGCACAGTATCTGGATATTAAATTGATGCTTAGAGAGACATTTTCAACCTGTGTGTCTTATGGTTCATGTGTTAAGGTACTTTGCAACCATTAAACCCTGTGTGCTTAAGCTTGTGATTTAGGATGTGTCAATTGAATCAAAAATAATAGTTATTCAAATTTGTAACTTGGAGCAATAAGAGGTGTTCTTGAGAGCGGTTATATGGAGCAACAGTAGTAGTTAGATATATAGAGCTATTGGAGGAGTTTTTTGGAGTGGGTATATGGATGAATAAAAGTTATAGGGAGCTGTCATATGGAGCAATAGGAGGAGTAATAGGAAACTTTTATGTGGAGCAATAGGAGAAGAAACAGGGAGAATTTATCAGGATCTATAAGTGACATTATAGGAAGCAGTTATGTAGCACAATAGGAGAAGTTATAGGGTACAGATATATAGAACAATAAACAGAGTTATATGGAGCTCTTATATGAAGCAATAGGAGGAGTTAGGGCGGTGTTACAATATACAGTATTATGGTATTTTTATGGGATGTATTCAATTCTCTGTTACTGTTATTACTTTTTCCTTTATTTTTTTCTATATCAAAACATAGGAGTTACAGGGAGCAATTATATGTACAATGTGTTACAAGCCTGAGTTTTGTACTTGTAAATCCGATATAAGGTAGATGCAATTTAATGGGGATTTAGTACCAAGCTAGTTTTATAAATAGATTACATGGGTGTTTAGTCTATATGGACACAGGAAGGAATCCTGTACACTATATGACTCATGTACCCACCTGAAGACTACATCTACAGGAGACCCATGTGTTGAAGTCAGAGATTTCACCACTGGCACCTTTATGTTATGAGACAGCCCATAATATTGATATTCAACGAGAGAGTCAGATAACTTCAACACATGAAGATTGTCCTGTCATGGTAATCAATGACAGTTCTTTGATTACCATGACAGGACAATCTTCACGTGTTGAAGTTATCTGACTCTCTCGTTGAATATCAATATTATGGGCTGTCTCATAACATAAAGGTGCCAGTGGTGAAATCTCTGACTTCAACACATGGGTCTCCTGTAGATGTAGCCTGTCCTCATTCACATGCTGTCCATATTCATAATCCACGGTAGTACCCTCTCTGTTCTTGAATAGGTTGGTGCCAGAACTTGGGTGTACAGAAAATCCCAAGTCGGTGGGATCCATCATTATTTCCATAATGCATTCACTGGTCTGTCTTCTTTAAGAAGCCAACTGAAGCTGTCATGGTTTGATTTTTATGTCTCTGTGGAAACACCCAAGGTTCCATGATGTCATAAAGATGCCATCAGCAGCTACCGCACTTAGGGGGCTATGCACTAAGCAGCGCGTTTTTGCGCCGATTGGAACATTTTTGCTTGGCCAATAAAAAAAGTGAAGCCAAACGAGGGATTCATTAACAAGTTTAAGGCTGCGTCCAGGGTGAATCCAGCCGGGCGGAGGCGCACTGAGGCTGAGGGAAAGCGGGTGATTTCCCTGGCCTTAGACCGCGCGGCGTCCGGGGGCGAGTCGGGGAGGGGGGGGGGGGGGCTGTGACGTCACGGAGCTGGTTCGCCCTCATTGGCCAAAACTAAAATTTTGTTTTATTTAATAGTATATTGTGAGTTTTTGTAAGCTGATTGTTTCATTGTATTTTAAATATTGTATTAAAGATTTGTATTGTATTGTATTGTATGTCTTTATTTATATAGCGCCATTAATGTACATAGCGCTTCACAGTAGTAATACATCTGGTAATCAAATAAATAACAGATAATATAAATAACAGATCATGGGAATAAGTGCTTTAGACATAAAAGTAACATTTAGAAAGAGGAGTCCCTGCTCCAAGGAGCTTACAATCTAAGTGGTAGGTAGGAAGAACGTACAGAGACAGTGGGAGGGCTTTCTGGTAAGTGCGACTGCAGGGGGCCAAGCTTGATGTATCATGTGTCCAGGGTTATCCACAGTGCTATTCATATGCTTCTTTAACCAAGTGTGTCTGAAGGTGGGTCTTAAAGATGGATAGAGAGCATGCTACTCGGGTATTAAGGGGAAGGGTATTCCAGAGGTGTGGGGCAGTCAGTGAAAAAGGTTTAAGGCGAGAGAGGGCTTTCGATACAGAAGGGGTAGAAAGAAGACATCCCTGAGCAGAACGCAAGAGTCGGGATGGTGCATAGCGAGAAATTAGGGCTGAGATGTAAGGAGGGGCAGAAGAGTGTAAAGCTTTAAAAGTGAGGAGAAGAATGGAGTGTGAGATGCGGGATTTGATCGGAAGCCAGGAGAGGGATTTCATGAGGGGAGATGCTGAGACAGATCTAGGAAAGCGTAGAGTGATTCTGGCAGCAGCGTTTAGGATAGATTGTAGGGGAGACAGGTGAGAGGCAGGAAGGTCGGACAGCAGGAGGTTACAGTAATCAAGACGGGAGAGAATGAGGGCCTGAGTCAGAATTTTAGCAGTCGAGCAACAGAAGAAAGGGCGTATCTTTGTTATATTGCGGAGGAAAATTACTTGTTTTTAGTGCATACTAATTAGGCATTCAAGTAGGGAGATGCCTGTGCAATTCAGCACAGGTATTGCCAATTAGAACAAGCATTACCATCTCTGCTAATTACTAACTCACTATGTTGGATCCAGCTGAGTTAGTTCTATTTCCAATGCCTAGTTTGGTATATAAGTGCATTCAAGTTAGTATTGAACATGACCCCCCAGATGAAGTCCAGTGGGACGAAACCGGTTGGGCTTTTTTGATGCTTTGAGGCCACCGTACCCAATCTCCTGAGAAGCCCTGATTGGAAGGAGACTGCTGAGACGACCGTGACGCGGCGGAGTGCCCCCACTACGGGTGAGAGACGCTGGCAGAGGCAATCGCGGTCTGTTCCTGACTGAGAAGTGGAGCTGTCATCTAAGGAAAAGGGTTGAAGTGCGCCCAAAATCACTTCTTGTTTACTTACCAGCGGGAAAGTGTGAGTGTGTTACCATTCCCCTCTGTGTTGTCTGCCATCTTAAGTAAATGATAATGCACTATACTCTCCGCATTTGTGATCTTTTCTTCATATGAGGATCTACAAAGTGTCTGCTGACCTGGAGAATCCTCTCCTTGGAATTACAGTATTATGTGTTTTTCAGTGCTAATCAACACTGGGATCATTTGCACATATTAACTGTTTTATCACTTTGCGCCACGAACACTGTTTTGTTTAGGTTATCTTAATTTGCGGTTTTGGGGAAAAACATGGGTGTTTAGGCTGCAGCTTGATTATATCACATTATTTTTTGCGCTTTATTATCGATTTTTCGCTATGGCAATGAAGCTGCATTAATGTAATTTTTATCAATAGTGTGCGGGAGCAGGGGGTCTCCTGAGCTGATAATAGAAATCCTAGAATCGCTCCAAGGAATTACTGATGCTACCAATTGTATGCAGATAGTGCTACAAATAGTTCAGAAAAAATTACTGCACCATAAATAATAGAACACACTTCCGTTCAGTGTCCCATTGATGAATGAATGATATAACCACCCCACTTGAACCGTGTAACGTGACGTCTCACGGGTAGAGGCTGAGATGTGGTAGGGAGGAACGTGAAGCAACAATACCGCCGTGTCCCCTGTAAGGGAACCATAAACAGCTAAGTATGCCGCCACCCTCCGCCACTGCCCTCATACACCGGGCGCCACACAGGGTCAAGGTAACCTCACAGCGGAGGTGAGATAAGGGGGAAATAAGGAGCGATAACACTCACAGTCTTGACACGACGGGTCTCTGATCAGCGCTCAGCGTTCGGCGTTCAGCATCCAGCGATGACGTCAGGCACCTCTGAACCGGAAGTGAATTACAGCGTGCTCCAGCCCAGGGAAATCAGACAAAAGTAAAACAAAGAGGCGGTGCACTGCTGCCATCAGGGTATGAAAATAACACGCAATTAAAATGAAAGGTTGTTTTTAATTAGTGCATATACTGCACCGACACACTTTATTCGAGCAAATACCCAGTATGTACCTGGCAGATACCTGGAATGCGCCGCTCCTCACCTCTGACAAGCCCCGTTGCATTTGCCTTCCCAGCCTGGGTTCATGCCTGGCTGATGGGCGGCTGATCTGTTAAATGATAATGATTAGGATTTAATAGGCTGCAATGTTTCGCGTGTCTACCAGATGGCATAAATTCATGAATTGTAATGCAATATATATATATATACTGTGCAGTATTGCAGCCAGCGGGAATAAAATGCTTCAATCCCTGCCTGAAAAATACCTCAATGCACTCGGGCAGAAAACAGTCACAAACCTCAATACACCCGGGTATACCCGAATTCGTGGGACTAGCCGAGCTCGAATAAAGTGTGTCGCCAGTGTACACTGAAAAAAGTATGCTACAGAGCGAACTCTGACGCGTTTCGTCCCTGCCTGGGACTTTGTCAAAGAGTATCTGGCACTGCCGTTGATGATGCATATATAGTGAGCCCAAGAATACTATTGGTTGAACTAAATTAGTGAGTAGAAAACACACCAGGTGATTGCTTGACCAATTAATAACAAGAGGAACTATTCCCCTGTATGGTTATTAGAGCTCACTCACAAGGCATCATCATGGACATTAAGTTGTATTAACAAGACACTAAAAGACACAAAATTCTGTTAAAAACAATACTTGTCTAATAAAACAAATATGCAATATAGACAACAAGTACCAGTAACTGAGTAGCAAAAACCAAGCAACATATATATATATATATATATATATATATACACAAAGAGCAATAATGACTCACTATAAACCACATTAATATAATAATAACATACATGGTATATAATATCACATCTAAATCATATAATTTATATTACTAAAAAACCTATGTTACTTATGAATAGGTTAAATTAACCTGATATTTTTCTGCTCTTTTCTCCCATCCCATTTTCCTGTATTCATTTTATATGATTATGCTGAGTGCTATATACAAGCAACTGCTTCCAGTATAGAGATACATACAAATATGCAGCAGTTAGCTTTTTATGTACTTTTTATGTACTCTTTATGTATTAGTCAGTTCTCTATATGTATTAGTTAGTTTTAAGTTAGATTAGCAATGTTTTAAAATGATTGTATTAAATAAAACTGTGTCATTTATATATTTATTATGTATTATGTAATACTGTGATATTAGCATATACGGGTAGTCTCGCCCACCAGCCAATCACCAGGAACTATTCCAGCCAGTAGGAAGTGCTAAAATAATTAATCATCCAATAGGAACCAATTAGGGGTATATATAGGTACAATGGAACGTTAAGCTGCAGATCAGACTCCTGACGAAGCTGCCACGCCAGCGAAACGCGTTGAGTGAACTTGCAGCAGTTCAGAAGTGTGCCCCGAATGCCCCAGAACCCGTGTGGATCCATTCTGTGTTTGATCACGAAACCGGAAGTGACGCGACGGGCCGAACCGGAAGTGACGCGACGCGACCTCGGGAGAGGGGTGGATGCTGTACACCTATGCTGCGCATCAATTGTTACGTGTCTAAGCACTTGTTGCTCATGTACTGCACCGACACACTTTATTCGAGCAAATACCCAGTATGAACCTGGCAGATACCTGGAATGCGCCGCTCCTCACCTCTGACTAGCCCCGTTGCGTTTGCCTTCCCAGCCTGGGTTCATGCCTGTCTGACGGGCGGCTGATCTGTTAAATGATAATGATTAGGATTTAATAGGCTGCAATGCTTCGCGTGTCTACCAGATGGCATAAATTCATGAATTGTAATGCAGTATATATATATATATATATATACTGTGCAGTATTGCAGCCAGCGGGAATAAAATGCTTCAATCCCTGCCTAGAAAATAACCCAATGCACTCGGGCAGAAAACAGTCACAAACCTCAATACACCCGGGTATACCCGAATTCGTGGGACTAGCCGAGCTCGAATAAAGTGTGTCGCCAGTGTAAGTGCAATAACAATTGCCGTTTTTGAATATATCATCAGTGAACATACAATGTTGCACTAGAGTTGTCTTTCTTTCATTCTGTTGAGGTTTGTCCTGCTGACATCAGGGAGTGTATACAAGCAAGATCCCCCTGCACATTGCTGAGTCTTCTCACCACACTATTTGCTATTCAATGCTGTATTACCACTGGGAGAATGTGAGTCTCCAATCATGATTCCTGTTTGAATTGCTGTATTTGTTTAGATATACTGCACTATTTTATATTTTTTTCCCTATATGTATGGTGATACCTGCGCTCCCCACAAGCTTCTCCTTACCAAACATGGGGTGCCAGTATCTCCTCCATTATTTACATGTCGCACGTCACGTGACGTGGACGCTTTAAAAATGGCGGTGACACTGGCATCCTGTGCTCCATACCGGGGCCTGTAACTCGGGAAGGTCCCTGAGCCAGAAATCAAAGTGGTTCAGCTCAGGAGACCCCCCGGCTACCCGCTAAGGCAATAAAGGAGTTAAGGCACAATAGCATGTTTATAGGGTACAATTGTCCTCAAACTTTGCAATACACAACACACTCACCCCAGGTGCCCCCCAACAACCCCTATACCCCTCTAACATACATAAAATATCTAAAAAACAAAAAACAAAAACAAAAAAAATTATGCAGAGGAATTATACTATAGGCCGGTTGTGGCCCTTGGGTGGTCCCTGTGGGTGTCTGGGGGTCCCCACTTGCCTGCGGCAACAATCCTGTGCCCCAAAAAAATACATAGATAAATATTTTAAATAAATACATCCCCGCCTAACACATACAGTACAGTAATGGGCAAAATTACTATTATCCAGATATGGATAATAGTGCATTTGCCCATTTAAAATACAATAAGCAGCATAAATAAAGTAAATAAATCTTGCACTCCCCCCTGCCAGACTGCCACGATGAAGGCCGTCCTCATCCTCATCACTGTCCATGTCCTCCGTTGCTACAAACAATACAGAAGAATAAAAAAATACATTCCAATGTCCTCTAACACCTTAATCACCTTAGCGGTTAGTAACCACTATATTAATTAAGGGGTTAACCCACCCTCCCCCACTACCAACTAGGTAGGCCTAATCACCCATCCTTGGGGCTAATACCCCGTTCATCCACCCCCGCTACCCACCATAAACACTAGCACACACAACAGCTCTACTACCAGCCTTCTCATCCCCCAATAAACATTACAATATTTACTAAACAATACACAATCCACCCACTCCCTGTGTCCCCACATAAAACAAATATTTATTTATTTTACACACATAATTAATACCCCAGGCCGGTGGGGGTCCCTGGGTGGTCCTGATGAGTGTCCGCAGGCCCCATAGTGCACCCTGGGGTACCCACGGGTGTCTGGGGGCATACAAGTGGTCCTCACTAGGCTCCGTAGCCTCCAGGTGGTCCCTGTGGGTCCCCGCTGGGTCCATGGGTAGTCCCGCGGGTGTCTGGGCATCCCCGGGTCATCCCCACAGGTGTCTGGGGGCCCTTGGGTGGTTCCCACAGGGATCTGTGGTGCCCCAGGTGGACCCTGCGGGTCCCCAACAACTCTGGGGTGCCCAGATCTTCCCCCCGGGTGACCCCCATGGGTCTTCAGGTGGTACCTTTTGGGCAGGGCCGCCAACAGAAATCCTAGGGCCCAGGACAAATGAAAGGAGCATGGCCCCCCCAACCCATAGCGCACCTACCACGGGAAAAAAACAGAACATACATATAAAAATAAACTGTATGCCTATGATGTTCTTAATGTAAAGGCAGGAACCCTTTCCTGCCGGTTTGGCAATGAAGCCATATGCCCATATGTTATGGATGAATGAGCTGAGGGATTTTTCATCTCTGTACTTCAAAGGGCACCCTGCTAGGTTGGTGCGCCAGTGTCTAGAGAAGTCCGGAGTTGAAAAGCCTCAGGTGTTAGGGTGGCCGGATTATTCCCAAGTACCAGATACCGTTTTTTAAGTATGGGCGCTTCACACTTGGTAGCCAAACCCCAAACTTACTGTCGCCAGGTAAGGGGTTGGGCCCGGTATGCTAAGCAGCTCAGGTGTTTGGTTAACACATGCTCTTAGCAGACCTGGAAGCAGCTTCTGCCCGTTCTTTGAACTCCTGGCATGCCTGGGATAGGTGGGAAAATTTATTCCCACGGGGGATTGGCTGTATATGTTAGGAATAGGATCCTTAACCCTATAAAGATGCCTGCAGCCCAGTCCCAGACAGATTCATCTAAGATTTTACCAAGAAACGTCCAAGTTACAGCGTCAGCGGTTCTGGAGTGTGAGGGGTTAACTACATCGTAACCAAGGATCATACCCCTCTTGCAGAATTCGTTTGAGCTAAGGATTTCCAAACGAATCCTGTAAGGATATTACGAAATCTTTCCTTTCGGCAGAGATATAGGGGTGGCAAGTTGCGCCCCTAGCCAAGGACTGTCGCATGGCTCAAATCGCGCACCCACTTGCAGGGGTGCCCAGAGACTTTGTTTCGTTCTGTGGACATTTTATTTAGTTTCCCGATCCCAGCAAGTGTTTATTGAGTTTAATTGTGAAGTATTGTGTGTTTGTCTTAAAAGGAAATAAATTACAATTTATTTTACCCTCCTTGTACTGCTCAATCCAGAATCCCGGTATTAATGTGTTGGTAAGACCTGGTCTACCGTCTTATTTACTGATGGCAGCGGTAGGATGCTGATTGAGCCTATGGTATAGTCTCCTGCGGGATTCTATAACATAGTGGGGAAACTCGTAGATTGCGAGCTCCCCAGAGAAGTAGTAACTTACACACGCTTCACAAGAGCACGAGATATTACACCTGACCCCTTGCCTATACCCCTGTACTAACATCACACCATAAGTAACCGCTCAGGATGGTTCCGATCTAATAAAGGGGATGGATAATCAGATTTATGAGGAGAGGCTAGCTAATTTAGATATGTTTACATTAAAAAATAGGCGTCTAAGAGTGGATATGATAACTATATACAAATATATTCGAGGACAATACAAGGAGCTTTCAAAAGAACTATTCATCCCAAGGGAAGTACAAACAACATGGGGTCATCCATTATGGTTGAAGGAAAGGAGATTTCACCAGCAACAAAGGAAATGGTCTGTACAATAATGGCAGTTAAAATATGGAATTCATTACCCAAGGAGACAGTGATAGTACAGTAGATACAATAAATGCAGTATGTTAAAAAAAAAATTGGACATCTTTTTGAAAGGAAAGCTATACAGGGATATACCAAATACGTAAACATGGGAAGGATGTTGATCCAGGGAGTAATCTGTTTGCTAATATTTGGAGTCATAAAGGAATTTATTTTTCCCGTCTGAGTTATCATTAGATGATATTTCACAAGGAGTTTTTGTTTACAATCTTTGGATAAACCATAGGATAAAGTATCTGCCATAAATTTAGCATAGGTTTAACTTGATGGACATATGTCTTTTTTCAACCTCATCTATTATGTAACTGTGTAACTATATTAGAAATCTGCGCTCGGATGAGAGAGAGGATTTCAATACCAACTATGTGGAGTTGATAAGCCTAAGACACTGGACTGGTGACTGGAATGGTGTGCTGTTGTCAAATCCAACAGGCCTATAACTCACAACTCCTGCTTTTCTAGACAACAGCTCTAGCAGTGTGAGCTACTGTAAATCAGCTGCTGGGTAGAATCACTCAGATCATACTTTTGCATTGCTCACACATGTAGCTAATTAGCATAACTCACAAGTATCTTAAGTGGGCTCACAAGAAACATTAAATTGTCAACCAGTAAGTGGAAGTGGTCTGATTTTACAGGAAGCCAGTGGGGGGGCAGATACAGATATAAGTTCTCATTTGGTCCTACATTACGGATATACACAAAGGGGACTGCGACAGAATAGTGACAACATTATTCACTGTGCTATCTGCCAGAGAGCCAGACACATACTGAATTAAAATACTTTATTTCAAAATAAATAAAACTGGACAAACTGCAGGACGTGATTCCGCTGGCTTACCACAGTGCGCAAAGTGTTATAGGTTTGATAAGTCTAAGGCACCTTATGAGGAATAGGGTATAGTGTCGGGCCCAACAGAATCAGAACCCATACAATCTGTTATTCAGAACAATAGCTCTAGCATTGTGAGCTAAACCAGCTGATTGCTAGCACCACTTTCACAGTATACTTTGTTTTGAGATCTACTTCTCATTGAGTTATCATACTGTACCTGTACAAAGCACTTTAACCTCTTCAGGGATAGATAAGCATATCTAATAAGCAGTCTTCTGGCATTGGAAGACACCTACAGTCCATTTATTTAAATAGGCTGTAATGTATTCCAGCACCAAAGGTGCCTTATGGATAACACTGCTTAGTGAATATGGACCACTGTTTTTATCCTTTATAAGATTAAAAGCACTAACTGGTCACCAGCTAATGTTGTTATATTACTTATAGTCCTCATATTATGACTTTGTGCTTGAAGACCCTCTCTCTTCTCTCCCCCTCTCTCCAGCCCCCCCTCTCTCCTCCCCTCCTCTCTCTCTCCCCCCATCTCTCTCTCAACCTCTCGTCGTCGTCCCTCTCTCTCATACTCTCTCACAGTCTCTCTCGTCTTTTTTTTTCAGTACACAATCCGCAGACAGAGTTTAGAGGGGGAGGGGAGGGGGTGTGGATTTGGTCTAAACAATACACGGAATTTCGGGAAACGGATCTGGACTGGATCACCCATCTCTAGCTAGCAGGTCACTTAGGCTTCTAATGGCTTAAGATATTATAAACTCTATCAAAGCTAATTTAATTACTGTTGTAGCTATTCACTTTTGTAATACATTTAACCTAGTTTAGGTATAACTTTTTTTATCGTAATAGTACTCCACCACGTTAATCTTAACAGAGGTTAGTGGATATAGGGTATGCTTATGATAACAACTAATGTTAATGACTTTAGTGAGTACCACATTAGCCTTATTGTGATGTTAACAGATTAATGTCGCATTAATTGATTGTGAAAGTTAGTGAAAGAGGGCTTTGAAATTTCTTTCTCAATAGAACATTTCATAAAAATTTGAAGGAAAACATGAAAAAAAAACATTGAATAAAAAAATGAATGTATGGACATTTTAAATATTTTTGCAATTATTTTATCTGTCACTGATACATTTTACTGGTTGATATTTATTGTACAGTATTCATGTATGTGTACAGGCGAATAAAACACTATAAAATACATATGTTCAATAATTTACTCTTTTATTTGGTCCTAACAGCTGAGGTGTCACTTGAATTTCCTAAACTCACGAAATTAGTTCAAGGACATGTACAATTCAATTCAATGTACAGTTCAATTTATTGTGGCTTAAAATAGGTACAGTACTATTATACCATGGGAACCATGATGCCTACTTGCCTCAATGATTATTTGAGTTTTGCAATGTATCTTTGATCCTGTACTTTTGCTTTGCTAACCCCTCCCCTTTCTTCTTTCATGTCTTTTCCGGCTATTTGCGCCTATCCCTCCCCTTCGGCCTACAGCGGTACCACCTCTGAACCACAAGATTTAGCGATGCAATCTTAAAAGATGTCTCCCTACAAATTGGATTTCCTCCTTCATCTTCCCAAGAACTACTGTATGATCTTCTTCTCTGTGATCCCATGGCCTGGAAGATACCAGTCATAACCTTCTATGGCAGCCTAAGTCCATTGATGTGACGCTATCACTATAAAACTGTACTATGGACCTTTCCTTCTGGAATACTAATTGACTCCGTTTATTCAGTGTCATAACAGCATGGACTTTATAATCTTGACTGTTGTTAGATGTGATTCTTGCATGCCTCTGAGTGTGGTATAAGTATTATTACTTCATCATTATGTAAGTGATATCCTTTGTATCAAACAGTTCTGTTTATCATTAATGTTGTCCGCACTATTCCACCTAGATGTGGAGCCCCCTCTGGCTACGGCTTCCAGCTATGCTTGTTAGTGTGACTGCACCGTGATGCGATCACGCATTGCCATGGTAACGGCGTCATTTACGTGATTACGTCATAGCGTGATGATGTGTTACGTTTAGCCGGGCAGCGATTCGGAGATGGAGGGGATATCGGTTGTTATATGCGAGTAAGAACAGCTGAGTTTTGGCGCAAATTTAACCACAATTAATGTCTGTATATAGAGTCTGCGTTTCCCTATTATGCCAGCACTCCCAGTTGAAGACCAGCCAGATCGAAACGCGTAGGAGTGGGAGCTTGGCAGGGGGACTCTTATTCATTGTTAATGTTACTAGGGACCACCCTCATGATTTGCCCTTACTCCTGCTTATTGGTGATGTATTTGGACTTTGCGAAGCTTATGGACTGTATTTCTCATACACAGCATCTGCAGGCTTTAGTAAGAGTCCATGTACTCTCATAGCCTCTCATGAATTGCTATTCATATTACCACCTTGCATTTGGCAATTAGCTTTTCCTACTTTTCGCTGCTTTTCTGCATGTTGTGATGTGTTGCAAGTTCTGTTTATATTGGCATTCAGGCATTTTGTGGTATTAACTATTTACTCTGCACGTGTATTTATATTCCAATAGTTATTCATTTCCACCACTTGTTTGTCTTCCCCCAGCTCATGCACACCTTTGTCATTAGACCCCCGTGTGGTTTCTGATTTTGTGTCCTGATTTGCAGACACTGTTTACAGCCCATTCTTTGCAACTCAGTCCTTTCCCTCCAGATTTCAGGTTTATGTCCCCCTCCATTTTATTTTATTTCTCCCCTGTTTTTATGGATTATAATAAACTTTGTTATTCACTTGGTACACCTGTGTGCTCCCTATAGGGATTTGTGTTGTTGTTTTCATATATCACCCTTCCCTGGAGCACCGCTGGTATATTACTATTTTATCATGGCCAGTATTTAGGTACATTCATTGTCAGGCGTGCATGCGGTACTCTGTGTGTTTGTAGTACTATTATACTGTAGGTATAGATACTAATAGGCATCTGGTTTAGTATTGGTAAATATGTTATGCCTATGTTGTTATTGGAGATTAGATTTAATTGACTGGATTAATAGACACAATGTAAATTTCTCAAGAGGCCTCCCTGCTACATTTGAAAGGCCTTTTTAGCTTGAAGTAGGTCCATACACTACGTAACAGTTTTATAATCCAAGCATTTATTGAAACTGATCCTTACAACACAAACTGGCTGAATGATAATTTATACACAGATGTCAACCTACAAAGGGCAACATCTGGGGAGTTTGCATATAAAAACACTAAATAAAAATACACTTATGGTGCATTTGCTTGTCTCAGACAGGTCTGTAACCCTGTCTTTCCCCATTATCGCTTAGCAAACACATTATCGCTCGACTGCACCAAGGGATTCTGGGTAATGACATCCAAATGAACACAGTGTGTCACTCTTTACTTCTCATACATATTGACATGGACCTCTATAAGCTTATGACTGCTATAAATGCTTTTTCTGCTAAATGTACCAGGTCATAGATTACCACTCACGTTTCAATACATAGAATTTTTCATTATATGTGCAGCTTCACTGAAAAGTGAGGCATATACAGTACAGTATAGATAGTTATGAACACATAGGCTATTTATGTAATCTTTATGTAAATGTAAATTTAAAAAAAGTAAAATTATCTGAAAATATTTATGGAAACTTTAATTCACAAATACTTATTGAAACAAGATGTTTAAAGAAAAATTCCAAAAATCTATTATTTCTGCATGAACTGACAGAACATGCATTTTTTTCCCCTGACAAAGCAATACAGTAACGTTGGAAATATGTTTATCTACTATAAGGGAAGCTATCTGCAAATTGATTTTCTTCTACAGTAATTGAACA
This sequence comes from Ascaphus truei, assembly GCF_040206685.1. Lineage (NCBI taxonomy): Eukaryota > Metazoa > Chordata > Amphibia > Anura > Ascaphidae > Ascaphus > Ascaphus truei. The sequence goes on along the minus strand of NC_134488.1, from coordinate 59,174,398 downwards.
GATTGAGGGTTTCTGCTTGTTAATGAACAAATCAAACATACTGTACCTTGATATTTGACAGATAACTGAATGTGTCAACAATATTGTTTACGTAACATTTATGAATGGTGGATTTGAGCTAATACACTTGAGAAAACATATGTGACATGTCACTTGACATGTTCCCCATTACAAAATATTATTTGAGTATGAATGGACTTTCCTTGTGAAAATATACCAATAAATAGATGAGTCAGTCAGTGTATAATTACACTCGTATCAACAAAAAAACAAAATAAAGATCGTTAAAGGTGCAGCTGTCTCCAAAACTGAGTGAACTCAGTGAGATGCCCATTAAAGCAGATTACCAACCTTATTGTTTAGTTTTTATTTTACATTTTCTCTAAATATCGCCAAAGCCTGCAGTAGAGTGTGCCCATTGTAACCTGTCACAAAGTGGAATGGAATAGCTCTTATTTTTCAGAAATGAAACACACAATTTAAGAAAAAAGTGAACACGGAGAAATCAGTGGCGATAGAAGTCCTAGTGCATACTATGGTAAATAGATCTTTAAAAAATAAACAAGCGGGGTAACTGCACCTTTAAATACACTTAATTCACTTTCATTTGAATAATTAGCACCACGCATCAATTTTTGCTCATTTGAATAATCCCCTCACTGCAGTTTTGTCTTGAAACAATGAGTTCAGGTATGTTGAGTGGTCGCTAAGTGTAAGTAATGAGACGGGTAAATTCAACTTTATATTGTAGATGGTTGGGTTTTTAGCAGGATGTACATTGTCTTCATATACTGTAGCACCAATTACGTTCCACAGCTCTTTGTAAAGATAGGGAAGAAGATATAATACAGGGGAACATAATACAAAAGTAGGAGTGCAAAAAATATTTGCATTCAATTTGGATTGATATATATATATATAAAGCCCTTACATCGCCGTCTGGGAGGAATTTGTAATTATATAAAATGTCCAGGATTTTCCAAGGGGTACGGCGGTAGATGGCGGCTACGGCAGAGGGCCATGGTGGTAGCGGCGGCAGCAGGTAGCAGTGATGGAGCCCACCCCAGCGGTATATGAAGCCCACCCCAGCGGTATATGACCCCAAAGTCAATTACAACTTCTAATAACTCTGCTGCCAACATCGCCATGGTACTCCGCAGCCGCCACCCCCCTTCACACCTCTGTCAAGCTTCTCCCGTCACTGTTTACCGCCAGGTAAGTGCTGCGTGGCGAGAGGGGGTCTTTGAGGAGGAGGTCGGGGGCTGGAAAGCCTCAATAATCAGAGGAGCTGTTAGGAGGAGGGGAGGCTGTGAGGAGGTGGAGGGGAGCTGTGAGGAGGAGTAGAGGAGATGTGAGAAGGAGGAGGAGGCTATGAAGAGGAGGTTGAGCGGGGGCTATGAAGTTGGAAGAAGTATGCATGGGCACAGAAGAAAAAAAACTGAAGAACTGCTGAAAGGAAAGGACTCACTACATATAAAGAGGTACAGTAACATTTTAATAATTCGACTTCACTATTCAGGCCATATCTCTAATTCTTATAGATACTCAATATAGACGACATGTACAGTAGTGTATACCATATATAACACATTAACACAACGTGAGTTGGTAGATACTGGTGCAAATACCCCCTGCCCTGTGGAGTGTCCTCTTTTCTGAATGTTCAAATATGGTAACCTAATATATATCAATAATCATCATGATCTTCAGCCCTTGTTGATCCACTGTTGGATGAAGGCTTCCCCAATGATCTTCAAAGTACTGTGGTTGCAAGCCTCTCTTCTCCATATTGCTCCAACAAATTTTCTGATTAAATTCTCCCATCTTACTTTTGGTCATCGTCTTGTTCTTTTGATATCCTTTGGAACCCTGTTGAGTATATCTTTGCCCAACAATGGTAATTTTTTCTTGCGATATATCCAGCCCACAGCCATTTTAATTTCTTCACGCTTTTGATAATGTCACAGACATTTGTTTGTTTTCTAATCCATTCATTATTTTTCCTATCTCTTCTGGTAATATCAAGCATACATCTATCAATATATATTTGTTGTCTGTAACTTCTGAATGGCCTTTACATTTAAGGTCCAACTTTTGCATCCATAAGTAAGCACAGGCAAAATACATGGGTCAAACACTTTTTTTTTGAGGAAAAGTGGATGGTTCCCTTGCAGAATTGTCTTGTTCCTTCCAAATGTCCTCCATCCCATCTTCATTCGCCTATTGATTTCATTTGAAAGGTTCCCATCAATTGATACTGGCTGGCCAATGTAGACCAAAATATACAGATGAGGCTGCGCTGGTGGCAATTTAGCTACTGATCCAAGCGTTGGTTAAATCTGCTGCTCCCACTCAATCCCGCAAATCCAACAGGGCCAATAAATCACACAACATATAAAAGAAAGGGGCATAAGAAAAAATAAAATCAATATGACTATCATAACTTTATATTCAATTGTTAAAACACGGTAATTTACAGCACATGAAATTAACAAAGCTGTCTTAAATAATGGCACATTCCCACATCACCCCTTCCTAAGATGTTAGCATATACCTTAGTGCTTGGTAATATCCCTTCACAACCAGTACCGGTTGGAGGCTGTGAATCTGTCCACGCTGATATCACGTGGGCTGGCAGCAGAGCTCGAGCTGCACGCCCGCTACTGAGTGAGAGAAGGGGGTAGGTGGGGATTCCTGCCGCGCCCTGCGCTGACATCACTCATCCCTCAGAGACTCATTATACCTCTACACGTTTCGTGTTTGCCAACACTTCGTCAGGGGGTGTATCCTGGCTCTCAAAGGATACCCCTTACTGTACTGTATATAGGGGATATCTCTTGATTCAATCCCTATTGGTGCTTTGAATCTTTTAACCTTTTAGACTCCACAGTGTATTCTTAATGAAAACATTATATACCAATCAACAATTACATACATAAATCACACAACAACCTTGATTCTTACTACTAACAACTCAAATTAACCCCTACATAACAATGTAAATGTCATCTTATGAACCACATGGTTAACATTACTACCCTTTTACACTATCATATTGTATGAAAATATATATATGTATACATATACAAGCATATTTACACATGATTTACAATAACAAATATATATAATATGCAAAATTCATAAAAACTACAATTATCAACACAATATATTTATATTTAAATAAACATTACAAATTACCCTTAATATTATTACAATCTCACATACCAAGGTGAATGAATCATTCTAATGATCTTACTTGCAATTGATTAATAATTAAATGCACCTTATAAAATTATTCATAAATATATATATTATACTATAAAAACCGATTACTTTATATTAAAAATACAAAGAGATGACAGTTCTTTCAATTAGCATGACATTTCACACTTCCCATAAAACAGGCTCATCATACTATATATTGAACACTTCTAATTAAATTAATAAAATGTATTAAAAAAATATTAAATTAATTTTCAGTTATTAATTATTCTCTCTATAATCCAGAGTTTTAGGGGATCTTCTTTGTCTTATAAAATATTACTTTTTGTTTTTAATTATTTAAAAAAATGGATGCAATTGAATTTGCTCATTTAGGCCCAGGGGATATTTGCTATGTAGTGATTATATCCAATATTGTTCCCGCTGAATGTGTTTCAGTTCCCTTTCCCCCTTTTTAGGATCCCTATCTCTAGACCTTTGAATTTTATATCCTTAGGAGACCCTCGTTGACAATCGAAAATCTGTTGCGCAAGATTATGCACCCCCCCCCCTCCAACAAACGTTTGGCATTCCTTATGCCGTTTACATGTTCACCTATACGCACTTTCAGCGACCGTATAGTCTTCCCAATGTAATACTTATTACAGTACATGGGCAGGTGATCATTTATACAACAAAGTTGCTACGGCAATTAATAAAGTGTCTGATCTTGTATTCCTTCCCGGTATAACAATCCTTGAAGGATTTTTCCCGTGTCATGAAAATTTCCTAGTGGTTTATTCAAAAATTGAGTACCTGGGGCGACACTAGATGTTTTCTTTAAAACACTTGGAGCCAATATAATTTTTAAATTCTTAGCTTTTCTTAAAGATTACTTTTGGTTTCATTGAAAGCGTTTGTTTTAGGATTGGATCCATTTTTAAGCCATCCCAATGTTCATATAGAATCCTTTTAATAACATTCTCTTGTTTACAATAATTTGCAATAACCATGAGAGTGTCTTGTTCCATAGGTTTTTGACCCTGGGGACTAGCAAAAAAAAACCTTGATCTTCCCCTACTTCTATTTTTTGCATCTTTAACAACCGTTGCATTGTATCCTTTTTCCAAAAATCTTTGTTTCAATACTTTTGATTGTGTCTCAAAATCCATCAACTCTGAGCACTTTCTTCACACCTTTAGGATATGCCCATTGGCTATATTCCTAAGCCATTGTTGCGAATGATTACTAGCATAATCAAGAGAAGAACTGACATCCACTTTTAAAAAAAAGTTTTACTTTCAATGTGATCCCACACAGCCGTAAACTGAAGGTCCAGAAAATTGACCTCTTTTGGGTTACATTCACCAACCAGGACAATGTTATGATTATTTTCATTGAGATAGTTAGTAAATGACAACAGGTCATCCTTTGTACCAGACCATATAATTAAGATGTCATCAATATATTTTCTATAAAATACTATAAATTCATGGTACCGATTTCAAACCCACACACACTGTTCTTCCCACATTCCCATGAAGATACCCGCTTAATTGGGTGCAAAAAATTACACATTGCCGTCCCATTGGTCTGCATATAGAACTTGCCCTCAAATTAAAAATAATTGTGATATAAAATACATTCAATACTGTCAATTATACATTTCTGTTGTGCAGATGATAATTTGTCCTGTTTAAATAAATAGTGGGAAATTGCTTCTATCCCTAGTGTGTGCTCAATGCAGGTATACAATGAACTTACATCCGGGGTTAACCATATGTAATGCTCCTGCCATGTGATCTTGGACAGTAAGTTCAAAACCTCCATACTACAGTATCCCTTAAGTATGAAGGTAATGCAAGGGTTAGAGGCGCAAGAAAATAATCGACATAATGGGAAAAATGTGCCATTATGGAATCTATTCCAGACACAATGGGATGGCCAGGGGGATACGATAAGCTCCTATGAATCTTGTGAATGTGATATAGAATTGGTATACGTGAGTGTGAGTTAAAGATATACCCATATTCTTTTGCATTAAGAATCCCAGCACTCTTGGCTTGACCCAAGAGGACTTGTAGGGTACTGGAGTATCATTGAATCTTTATCCAATCTCTGGTACGATATACTGTCACTTAACAGCCGATAGGCTTCCTTTAGGTAATCTACCCGATTTTGGAGAACCAAACTCCCACCCTTGTCCGCTTGACGGATAATTAAAGCTTCATTCTCATTGAGATCATTTAATGCTTGTCTCTCCTGGCGTGTACGGTTATCATTTTTTACTACACATCGATTGGAAATCCTGTTCAACCAATTTCCCAAACAGCTCCATATATGGACCTTTGGACTCATATGGGTTAAACACTGATTTTGGCTTCAGTCCCGTGTGTGATATACACATGTCTTTATCACTTTCTCAATATAAGCATATTACATCATTCAAAATGTCTGTATCGTTGACCAATACATTGTTACATTCTGAATCATTCTGGGATATAGAAAAAGCATCAACCCATTCCGATACATCTATTAGATCTAGCTAATCCTTTGACCTGTTTAGTTGATTATTAACATCACTTATTCCAATTTCAGAAATGAGTGAAGTTCCCTCTCCCTAATTATTCTGCTTATTGTATTTTAAATGGGCAAATGCACTATTATCCATATGTGGATAATAGTAATGTGTTAGGGTGCAGGGGGGGGGGGTGTATTTATTTTAAAGTATTTATGTATTATTTATTATTTATTTGGGCACAGAATTGGTACAGCTGGCAAGCAGGGACCCCCAGACACCCGCGGGGACCACCTGAGGGCCACCGCCAGCCTATAGTATCATTCATGAGCCTAAAAAAATGTACTGTATGTTAGGGGGTATAGGGGTTGCTGGGGGCACAGGGGGTGGGTGGTATATTTGATATAGTAATGTTTATTGAGGGCCTAGGAGGTGGGGCTGTTGTGTGTATTGTTTTTATTGTGGGTAGAGGGGGGGGGTGAAAGGGTTATTATTTATTTATTTATTTATAAAATATTTTACCAGGAAGTAATACATTGAGAGTTACCTCTCGTTTTCAAGTATGTCCTGGGCACAGAGTAAAACAAAATAATACATGGTTACAAATACAGTTACATAAATGAACAGGTATACATTATATACAAGACATTGCATGTGCAGTTAAAGAAAATATATATTATGAGCGTATGAAACAGTTACAGACCAGATTAAAGTGTGAGACAGCCTTAGATTTGAAAGAACTTAAGCTGGTGGTGGATATGAGAGTCTCTGGTAGGTTGTTCCAGTTTTGGGGTGCACGGAAGGAGAAGGAGGAACGTCCGGATACTTTGTTGAGTCTTGGGACCATGAATAGTCTTTTGGAGTCTGATCTCAGGTGGTAGGTACTGCATGTGGTAGGGGTGAGGAGCTTGTTCAGGTAGCTGGGTAGCTTGCCCAGAAAGTATTTGAGGGTGAGACAGGAAAGGTGAACTTTGCGCCTAGACTCTAGTGATGACCAATCTAGTTCTTTGAGCATTTCGCAGTGATGTGTGTTGTAGTTGCATTGGAGAACAAAACGACAAATTGAATTGTAGAGGGTGTCAAGTTTGCTAAGGTGGGTTTGAGGAGCCGAGCCATATACTATGTCTCCATAGTCAATAATTGGCATTAGCATCTGCTGTGCAATACGCTTTCTGACCAGGAGACTTAGGGAGGATTTGTTCCTGTAAAGTACCCCTAGTTTGGCATAGGTCTTGGTTGTCAGGGTATCAATGTGCATCCCGAATGTTAAGTGGGAGTCAAACCATAAGCCCAGGTATTTAAAACTAGTGACAGGTGTTAGGGTGGTGGTAGCGTTGGTTCTAATCAGGAGCTCAGTCACTGGAAGCTTTACAAATTTAGTCTTGGTCCCAAATACCATTGTTACAGTCTTGTCAGTGTTTAAAAACAGTTTGTTTTGGGAAATCCAATTTTCGAGTCTCAAAAAGTCAGACTGAATTATGTGTTGAAGGTCAGAGAGGCTATGGCTGTGTGCATACAGGATTGTGTCATCTGCATACATGTGTATTGAGGCTTCCTTACAAGCTGTGGGAAGATCATTAATGAACACTGAGAAGAGTAGGGGCCCCAGAACAGAGCCTTGTGGTACACCACAGGTGATATCCAGGGGGTTGGAGTTAGAGCCTGAGATGGACACATGTTGGGATCTTCCTGATAGGTAGGACTGAAACCAGTTTAAAGCATGTTTCCCTATTCCAGAGCTCTGGAGTTTGTTAAGCAGGATAACATGATCAACTGTGTCAAAAGCCTTTGCAAAATCTAGGAATACTGCACCAGTGAGTTGTCCCCGTTCCATTCCACACTGGATTTCATTGCAAACTTTTAGCAGGGTAGTTACGGTGGAGTGTTTGGGATGAAACCCAGACTGGAATTGGCTAGGGAAATTTGTCTTGGTGTAGAAATCGCTTAGTTGGGAGTGGACACATTTTTCCATAACTTTGGATAGAATTGGGAGAAGTGAGATTGGCCTGTAGTTTGAGACAGTGTTTTTGTCCCCACTTTTGAAGATTGGGACAACTCTGGCAGATTTCCAGGTCTTAGGGATATGGCCTGCAGACAGGATAGAGTTGACTATGGACGCAATTGGTTTGGCAATGGCTGGGGCACCAAGTCGTAGGAACCTAGATTGTAGTAAGTCGGGTCCACATTGGCTGCTTAGTTTTAGTTTGAGGAGCGCTTGTGTAATCTCCTCTTCAGATACTGGGCTAAATTGAAAATTGTGGGCAGTGTAGGGAGGGGGTGGGACTGTAGGGATACTCCCAGGATGAGATTCATGTTTGGGGTTTGTGCTGCATTTCGCTAATAAGTTAGTGGCACACCCCACAAAGTAATCATTGAATGCATTTGCAATGTCAGTGGGGTTTGTCAGAGTAATATCCCCCTTAGTGATATTACTTGGTTGTTGATGGTTAGGAGCCTGGAATATATTGTTGATAACCTTCCAGAAGTTACCTGGGTTTGATGTATTTTGGTGGAGATTGTCAGAGTAATATTGTGCTTTTGCATACCTTGTTTGCCTTGTGCACACGTTCCGCAGGCATCTGTAGTGATTGAGATCCTTGGTAGTGCCAGTTACTTTGTAGCTTTTCCACAAGGCATCCCTGAACTGGTAGAGTGCTATAAGGTCAGGTGTAACCCATGGAAGGTGGGCACCCCGTACCCTTATTCTGCGTAGTGGAGCATGGGTATCGCAGAGTTTTAAGAACTCAGATTGGAAATAGTCGAGCGCAGAATCAGGGTCGGGAATTAAATCGATTCTGTGCCATGGGCAGTTGGTAAGGTCATCCAGAAACTGTTGTGGGTTAAAGTTTTTAAATGTTCTAGTGAGGAGAACTTTAGGGCTTGAATGGGGCGGTTTAATTTTCCTTACACAGTACACTATTGCATGGTCACTGAAAATATCAGGAAGGATGCCAGAGGATTGGATTCTGCTGGGGTTTGAGGAGAGAATCCAGTCTAGCAAGGAATGGTTATGCGACTTCAGGTTTATTCGTGTGGGTTGGGAAATGAGTTGCGATAGGTTAAGTGACTTGAGTTGTATCTGGATTTTGTGGTTTTTAGGGTCAAGCCAATTGAGGTTGAAATCCCCTAGAACTAGCAGCTCACTCTTCTCATTCAGAGAGGAAATGGAGGCAAGAAATTGGGTGATATCAAGGATTGTAGAGGGGCTTTAGGGGGGCGGTAGATGCCAGCAAGCAAGATGGGCTTAGAAAAGGGGAGGCAGATTTTGCCAACTAGAGTTTCAAAAGAGGGTGGACTTGGTGGGCAATGTAACAGTGTAAATTGTAAGGTGTCTGCAATATAAAATAACACCCCTCCTCCTCTCTTTGACCTATCTCTCCTAAAAATGGAGTATCCCTGAATGGCGATATTTGCATCAGGGGTTTTAGAGGATAGCCATGTTTCTGTAAGAACGATGGCTTTGGGTTTATGCATAAGGCACCATGCCCTTAGTTCATCCAGTTTGTGCAGCAGGCTCTGGATGTTTATATGGGCGACAGATAGCCCTTTTTGGAATTTAAAGGTGGAATTCTCAGGGGCATGGGACAGAGCTGAAATGGGAGGACCTGGGTTAGTTTCAACATCACCTGCTAGAGAGAGTAATAGTATGAGTAGAAATTTGGGTAGTTGTTTGCAAGTTGTAAATTTGTGGTGTTTTCCATTTGAGTGTGCGGTGGTTGGTGTGCTGGTTTTTAGAGTTCTCCACCAACATTCAGTAGATAGTGCAAGGCTTTTGAGAAGTCCAGGGTGTATGGTGATGTTGGGTGTGGACCAGGATGGAGGAGTTTGTAGTGGATAGAGGGAGTAACATCTCCATGAGGCCAGGAGAAATAAAAAAGTTAGAAGACATAGCAGGTTCATGATGCCAGAGGTAGGCAGTGCTGTTGTGAGCAGAGTGAGTGTGTGCAGACTAAACAGCAGGGGTGGGCCTGTACCTTGTCAAGTGTTTTGCTGCATTGCAATGCTAGGGTCAATTCAGGGTTTCAGTGTTTTGTGCAGTCAGTTTTGGGAGAGGCTGCAGTGAAAGAAGTTGTAAAGGGGTGGGGGGTTAAACTATGCAGGCTAACAAGCTTGGGATCATAGTGTGATCTGAATACACTGGCGACACACTTTATTCGAGCTCGGCTAGTCCCACGAATTCGGGTATACCCGGGTGTATTGAGGTTTGTGACTGTTTTCTGCCCGAGTGCATTGAGTTATTTTCCGGCAGGGATTGAAGCATTTTATTCCCGCTGGCTGCAATACTGCACAGTACATATATATATACTGCATTACAATTCATGATTTTATGCCATCTGGTAGACACGCGAAGCATTGCAGCCTATTAAATCCTAATCATTTTCATTTAACAGATCAGCCGCCCATCAGCCAGGCATGAACCCAGGCTGGGAAGGCAAATGCAACGGGGCTTGTCAGAGGTGAGGAGCGGCGCATTCCAGGTATCTGCCAGGTACATACCGGGTATTTGCTCGAATAAAGTGTGTCGGTGCAGTAGCTTACCGTTTGTGGTCTTGAGTAAAAGAGTGTGCAGTCCCCAGTCACCACTAATCAAACTGTAGTCTAACTGTATCACTTAAAAACCTCACTTTAAATGCCTCACTGCCTAATGCAGTTCCTGCCCAATGCAGCGAAGGTGTTAGTATTATACACAAAAAAAAAAAGTCACATGACCCTCCCCCTCCCCAATCAGTCAGCTTGTTCCATTTGGTCAATTAACAGCACAGAGTTAAGAGGGGAAAAAAAAAAAAAAACTTTTTAAATTCAAACATACTAACTTATATATCAATTCAACAAGGCCAGATTCAGTCTTATACAGAGGGTTTCAACATCAGGAACATACTTATATATCAATTCAACAAGGCCAGATTCAGTCTTATACAGAGGGTTTCAACATCAGGAACATACTTATATATCAATTCAACAAGGCCAGATTCAGTCTTATACAGAGGGTTTCAACATCAGGAACATACCCGTGAAGAGAATGCAATTAGATCCATGTCATTTCAGCTGAGGTTATTGGTTATTGGTCTTGCATGAAGAAAGTGAGTATATTAACTATATATATATTAACTGTAGTCTAACTGTTTTTATCACTTTTATCACTTAAAAACCTCACTTTAAATGCCTCACTGCCTTATCCCCAAGGGTGAGTGTTTAGGCCTTGCGGGTGGGTAGCGGGAGGGGTTAACCCCTTCATTACCTTAGCGGTATTAACCGCTAAGTAATGAGGGAGTTAAGTACACCCGCAGTCCCCCAGTCAGAGCCTAAACCACCATCAAGGGCCAAACACCCCCTTCACCCTCCCCCGCTACCCACAATAAGCCTGGCACGGGTGGTTAACCCATTCATTGCCTTAGCGGTTAGCCGCTAAGGTAATGAAGTGGGCTGTAAATGCATTTTTCCTGCATCTAATTCATGCCGGGTGTCTCTGGTGCTGGTATTAATGGATATCAGCTCCGGAGACCCCATGCATCAACCCCGAGGCAGGAAACATGCATTTTTTTTCTAAGCCTCATCTCAGCACTTCTCGCCAGCTTCTCCCCACCAAGTAGTCAACTTTTTTTGGCGAGGCGTTTTGGAGAGAAATTCTCAATTTTTGAGTGGCGAATAGCCGCGAGAAGCTGATTGGGGCTTGTAGAATACCACGAGTTTCAGAACCTGGTGAACAGCGGCGAGAAGTGGCTTCTCACCGAGCGTTTGGTGAATTTTTATTTCCCGCCAAAAAAATGGCGAATCTCGAATTTTACGCCAGCTTCTCGGAGCTTACTGAATTGCAGTAGGCACTTTTGGCGAGAAGCTGGCGAAAACTGACTTATCGGAGCTCTCTGCATAGGCCCCTATGTGTTCATGTGAATTGCGGTGGTGTGATAGATTTGTGAATTGTATAAAATGATGCACTCTGTAGAATATTGACTTGTATGAACCTATTTTAAAGCACAAAGTACAGATCAAAGTTTATTGCACTCACTGGTGCATTATTTAAAACCAGAGACAGAACATAAAACACAGACAGAGCTCAGTGCACATCCAGTGAAACTCATACACGGTAAAGTGCCTAAATATATATGTATGAATATCTATTAAACAAAATGGTCTTTTAGTTTAACATTTTTGGCCAAAATTGTTGTAAGCCCCTGAGCCACTGCATGGCAGATCACAGTTCCAGGGGTCCCTAACACTAATATAAATTCTTAATAACCTGTGCAATACCAGGAAGAATGATTTATAATAAATCTGTCAATATTAGTTGCAAAGTTCTAAGTCTGATTGAAGCTTTTAATAACCTGTACATTACCAGGAAAAGCACTCTGCACTGGTGCATTATGGTGGGATATTCTGTGATTTTCGGTGTTATCATTCTCTGTCAATGAATCCTTTAAAAAATTGGATATATTCTGCATTAGAACATAATATTCTGTATTATCAGCAGCTTCAATAACCTTTGCTACATCTGTACAAATAGTGGCACATTTGACACTAATGCATATGTCAACTCAGTGGCTCAAATAGTAACTTTATGATTTTAACATCCCCCACTCTGCCACTTTATCTCTATTTTAAGAGACTTGATGTCTTCCTTTCAAACTGAAACACCTCACTGAGCAATGCTAAAACAAGAAGCACTTTACCAGATTCCGGTTAACTTCTAAATTCTGTTAAACTATTGTAGCAGATTGCACCACGCTTTATCAAACACAGATCTGTAGGGTTGTCATTGAAATCAAATGGGAAATAGAATATAACGATTTTCCCCAGATTCGGCCATCTGGCTTCATCTGGTATTTTATCCCAGTGTAAGGACCTATAAAAGGCCAATTTCTCCCCATAGTACTGTCATTTTCTTACCACTCTATGATAAAACCAGAAACTGCATTAGAACACACTATGCATTGTCCGGAACAAGTTAATGACAGGTGTGTTTTGCAACCCCCAAACGGGTCTATGCTATCCACAGAAGAACACTAAAAGCTTCCCCTGTACTAGGGGTGCGCAAACTTTCCCCCCTGCGCCCCCCTGCCTGCTGTGCCCCCCTGCTTACCTTGTCCTCCACGTTAAATGGCACCACAGGGTCACTAGACATCGCGTTGCCATAGTGACGCGTCACCGAAAACAAGGTAAGGGAAGTAGCAGAGGCCTCACGCAATCCACTTGCACTTAATTTAAATGCCTGAGGAAGAGTGCGGAGCTTCTGCAACTGCTGTGCCCCCCTGGAAAATCTTGGCGCACCCCCCAGTTTGCGCACCCCTGCCCTAGACAATATTTGCGTAAGGCCAGGAACTTTGTATGGGTTTTGATTCATTTTAACTAATTTGTTTAAATAAATAATCGGAGAAGTTACTGGTTACGTAGGAAGTCAAGAGAAAAGTTAATTGAATTGCCATACTGTACATACACTTGGTATATATATCATATCCAATTTTGGTGGGATCAATATATGAAGCAGTTTTTCTTTCTTGCTGTTAAAGAAGTTGATATACAGGCATACCCCGGTTTAAGGACATTCACTTTAAGTACACTCGCGAGTAAGGACATGTCGCCCAATAGGCAAATGGCAGCTCACGCATGCGCCTGTTAGCTCGTCCTGAACAGCAATACCGGCTCCCTACCTGTACTGAAGCTGTGTGCAAGCGGGGAGGCTATAGAGCCTGTTACAAATGCGTTATTTATATCAGTTATGCACGTATATGACGATTGCAGTACAGTACATGCATCAATAAGTGGAAAAAAGGTAGTGCTTCACTTTAAGTACATTTTCGCTTTACATACATGCTCTGGTCCCATTGCGTACATTAATGCGGGGTATGCCTGTACAGATCTACAGAAGAATAGGGTAATATTACGTTTCGTATACCAAGTATACTTCATCAGGCTTAAGAACATTCTCTGACGTTTGAAAAATACACCCATAGAATCTTCATACTAGTTTTGCATCAAATGTCTGAAACTTGATAAAGCATTATATAATAACAATATTATGCCAGATCACAAAAGTATAATATTGTAATTCATTTTTACATGTATTTTAAGTACAAATTACTTTTTGTTATAATGCTAAAATGTGATAAATATTTGTGTGTTGGGTTCAGTTATTAACATGACAGCCAACATGAACCGGTATACTATGGCCTTTTAGTGATCAAAAACAAGGTATGTTTCATTTCTATAAATATTTTCCATAGCCAACATTTTAGAACAGTTGTATTTAAGGCAGAAAAAAAATGTTTGAGGTTCAATGATGCTTGAATAGTTTGCAGGTGCATCCTTCCAAAAAGTGTCCCTGGGGGACACAGTCTTCTCATCAAACAGACAAAACTAAAAAAGTTCAGTAAACTAATTTTAAAGACAGTTATCAGTTTACATAACGTGTTATTATTCAAAACCAGTCTGTATATTGCTAAGTAAGAAATATAAAGGACCAGAGTTTGTGTACAGTAGCTCATGTAAAGATTATTCCTTATTCTAAATATCAGGGGCATCAAAGCATTAACACATCTGCATCCTAGTAACAGAATTGTCAGTCTGTACATCTATACTGTAGGTTAAATAAACCCAGTTGGAAGGCTGATTCTATTCTCTATTCCATGTAGTAATTTAGAATTAATATGGTAATTTACAACACTGTATTTTTTCTTGTATGTAGTTTTTTCTGCACACCACTTGTGGTCAGAAAATGTGGTGACGTCATCTATGTATCAGGCACATGGGGCTTTAAAAAACTTGAAGGAGACATCGTCCCGTTCACTTGTCTCAATACTTTTAAAGGTGAAAAAATTCTCATCTTGTGAGCCATCAAACAGCCAAACTGTCTACATCAAAGAGGAAAAACTGCAACTTGCTGTCACAGAACATGCATTGGCAAAAATGTAAGTGTTTATGGTTGCTCCTAGTCATTTAAATAGTATAGATGCACAAGAGATGCAAGGAGTCAGCTGCAAATAGGACAATGTAACCTGTCAAATAGTCTTACAGTGCAAGTTGTCTATTGTATAGAATGTACATTTATATGCAGCTTATATATTACAGTCAGATATGGCAAAGTTCAGCAAATATTTCAGTGGCAGTGCTAAAGATTCAGCTAGTCTAGATTTAGAAAAAAAAATATATTCTTATGTTTTGTATTTCTACTATATATTTGCTATACGTATGGATCAATCTAGATACGTACCTGTATTTTTAAAAATAATTATGTTTCTCTAGACAAAATAGGCAGTGTTTTTGCAGCAATGGAAAATGTAGCATAGATAACGCGTTGGTTTCAGAAGTGTTAACAGGGACGTTAAGAGGTTGGATGCACGAGCATTATTGTATCTCAGTTTTGAGAAACAATATTAACACATACTGAAGTATTTAAATTTTGCAATGTACTGTATCAAGGTTCTATACACCAGGTTTATCAGTTTGTGATTTGAGGCGTCAATAAGAGAAGTTAGGGAGCCATTAACATAATAACATTGATCTAATTCTGTGTCTCAGTCAATGATTTGCCTCAGAAATATATGTGAGTTTTGATGTTGTATTATAAAACTTAACACTTCTTATATCTGATGCAGACACCAGCAGAACAATAAAGGGAAAAATGGCAAGACTGCTTAAAATGAGAGATCAACAGTTGTAAGGTTATATGTGACAGACTTCACACTCTAAGCGCTATGTACATTAATGGCGCTATATAAATAAAGACATACAATACACTCTACAACTGTCAAAACAGCACCCATTTCTGGCTTGCATTGGTCTAGTGATTTTGTTTAACGCTTTAGCATCCTTTAAAAAATGCATATATGAGATAAACAAAGGCAGATATTGCCTTTATGCAAGTAGTAACATTTTGGTGCAGTAGTACCGGGGTTGCCAACCCGTAGCCTGCCGGCCGCATGTGGCCTTCAGGGCTTCATGTGCGGCTCCTGAAGTGAGCGTAGGGAAAAAAATATATACTGTAAATGCTGAGATTTTTCCAGGTCCTAAGAAATACCTAAAATGCTATTATAACATAGGCACACATAAAACAGAAGTTATAACTTCATCCCTGTGTCGTCCGACAGAGGGTATGAAGATAGAGGAATGAACTAAAAGTCGACATGCAGGGAAAATCAAAGATGCTGTCGGATCTAGTGCAGACAGACTGTGGTTGCATTTGTAAACAAGCTTCTGTTGTTTCAAAGGCAAATGCAAAAGGGAGAAGTGTCACAATTTCAATCAGGGCAAAAGGAAGACTTGGAAGCCAATGTTTTATCCCAGAGTACAGAAAGATATGTAGGTTTGGTTGCGAATCTCATCGAGAGCTTCAAAATTATATTCTATGACCTGCACCACAAAAAGCCACAGATCACTTTTTTGATTGATCCGTTTACTCTGTAAGCTCATTTAGTCACTGATGAAGCAGCAGTTCATATTGAAATAATTAAACTCCAGGAGGATGACAGATTCAAATGTGCTGAAATAGGGAATTCTTACCTTCTGAAAATATGTACCAATAAGGACATATTCAAACATCAGACATGCAGACTTGAAATTAATCTCAATGTTTGCCTCAACCTATACTGTATTTGTGAATCAGTTTTTTTAACAGACTGTTAAGTCAAAGAACTGCTGCATCTGAGCACAACTTACCACAAACCCCATTTCAAGACTTTGGTTGAAACGAAAGACGGCCAGAGATCCCACTGAGTTCAAACTTGAAAATGTCAAGATATGAAAGATAATCGTTGTTTCATTATGAGTCATAATTTTAGATGTAATTTAGATGAGTAATTAAAACATTTGATAATTCTGTTCAGTATAATAAATGATTGAGGCATTCATTTTTTTTTTATTGTGGCCCTTTGACAACGACACTGGTAAGTTCTGGCTCCAACTCCCAGCCAGGTTGGCTGCATTAGCATCTCTTAACCACTTTCCTGGCAGAAAGGTTTACAATGCTTTGCAGTGCAAACCTCTAGCAGATAAGGGGTTTAATCACGTGCAACTAGGTTCATAAAATGAAAAAAAGCTTCGCATTAAATTGTCAATAATTGTTGAAATGGCATATTATAAAACAGATACAGAGGGCTATTTATAGAAGTCTTAGGCTGTGATTATCGTGGTGACGTGCACGTGATGCCGCGCGCCTCCAGAACAAATCTATGTACCCTCATGATGCCACCCATAGAGCGCGGTACTGATGGAGCGCGACCACTCGCGTGATTCTGGAGAAGGTAGGGATTTTATCTTTCCCGTGTGACGGCCAGGTCACATGCGTGGTTCGGCCAATGGGGGTGATGTCACAGCCACACTCCACCATGCCTTCCCATCGCCTCGGACCTCAGTGCAGGTTTCGCGCGAGTGGCAGGCGTGTGCATGACGTCATGTGCTCACGCCACCACTATACTCGCGGCCTTAGGTGGAAAATGCAGCCCCAGATGTATCAAAGAAAAAAATCCTGGTATTCTGGGTAGTGGGTAGTGACATACAAATGAGCACACAATGTCAACTTTTACTTCATGTCCATACAGTATTAACATGGACCCCTGTAAGCATAAGCATATGGCTGCCACATTACACAGCTTTTCAACACAGCCATGAAGTGAAAAGTGTGTTTCTGACAGTTAGCAGTATTATGCATTCTGGTAATAAGTAACAAGGAAGCATTAGCACTTTTACTTCCTTGCATCTATATTGCTCTTAAAGTTGTTTCATCAGCAAATGGACATTATACACGTGCAGCAGTGTTTGTGGTCTAATATTTTAAAACGTTAATTTCTGGAATAACCTTTAACACAACACTGCTACATTTGAGAGTAGAAAGAGTTAATAAGTTGAGCGTCGCTTATTGATGTTCCATTTGCGGAGAGTACAGTAAAGTTTGATTTTCCATCATGTTGCAGATGAAAGATTCTGAAATGTATTCTTCCCACGGTGCACCAAGATACGCTGATAAAATCAATATTAATGTTCATTTGACACATCACACTTCACGGAATACTCCTCTATATTATGCTGTGATTAGGATTTTTATTTTCCGGTCAGAAATAAACCTACTCAACAATATCAGCGGCAGATGAGAAGATGTTCATATAGCTAATGATATGCACAATATGTATACTAATTCTCTGCTTTGAGGCATTGGCATGTCCTCTGAATATGCGGATATGTTTTGTACACGTCTGCTGTCCCTCCCATTGTAAGATTTCGAGGATTAGATTGTCACAAACGATAAACTGGGTACTTGGACTTGCATCAGAAAGGAGAGATTATTTAGGGTGGTATCTCGAACTTATATCATATGTGAATTATTAAATATAATACTTCCCAGGCCAGCAGGATATCCACTGCTGGGCTAGGCACCGCGATGTCTGGTGGAACAGCCAAATGCTCTGATTTTCAGGTTGATGCCTCCCCGGCCACTCCCCTTTGTCACCTGCACCTCTCCTCCAGTCCTAGAAATAGTGAGGTATCTGACTATGCGTATATGTGAAGGAGAGATGATGCTCAAATGCCTGGTCCTATCCTAAAATATAGTCCATTCATAAAAGGGAAAGAGCACACTGGGTATATAATTAATGTGGTAATAATTCAAATGTACTTAAACCTAAAGAGGGGCTCTAGAACACCCTGAAGATGGGGGATAGGCATACAGAATCACCTCCCCCCTCCTCATTGGGTTGGCCCTAGGTATGAGTACTCACAAGTTCCCAGCAGCTCTCCCCAAAGCGTGCAGCTGTGTCCAAGTCCAGAGAAATCCAATGCAGTGTGTGTGCAGCGCACAGCAAGAGAGAGAGAGAAGCAGGTCTGGTAAAAAAAATAATCACTTTAATGGGAAGCCATAAAAATCGAGGGTTGCAGCCCTTCTACGCGTTTCATGCAGGTTATGCACTTTATCAAGAAGTCTTGATAAATTTCTTGATAAAGTGCATAACCTGCGTGAAACGCGTAGAAGGGCTGCAACCCTCGATTTTTATGGTTTCCCATTAAAGTGATTATTTTTCTACCAGATCTGCTTCTCTCTCTCTCTTGCTGTGCGCTGCACACACATTGCATTGGATGTATCTGACTATGCGGGCTGCACAAAGGGTTCTGAACTCCGCATGTCCAGAGACCTTGGCTATGCTTTAAGTATGCGCAATCAAATTTATATACTTAGGTACAGTTTATACACAGAGGAATAAATAATTAAATTTATAAGGTATGCAAAGGGCTTCTGGGCATATAAAACCAGGGTACCTGCGGAGTCTGGTGTCCAGATGAGCCCCAGGAAAGGATGGGCAGGGGCAAGGCTTAACCTTTAAAATGCTGGTCCCTGGGTCCCTTTCCATCACAATGTTGACCTCCATGATTTCCAAGGAAACTGACAGAAATGACTGACGATGAAGCTGTTCCATGCAAAGTAAATTATCTCATTTGTATCCCTCTTACAGTAAAATAATGCACTCCATTGTGAATCAGTGATTTCAAAACTGGCTTCCAAGCACCACCAGTCATATTTGATGACGGTATTGATGTGGTGATCCTTGAAACTCTTAAACTCATCGTAGATGCTGTAACTTAATAAATGAAATGATCACCATACAGTACGTGTCCCTGGTCACTAATAAATTGTGATAATAGATAATCCATGTACCTGCACAATAAACTTTTCTTTTTTCTTACTGTATGGTATGCCTTTGTTACACTACAGTTTTTACCATAAACTGTACATAATCTGTCATCTTCTCGGCAGCTGTTGCAACCTGCTGCAAAGATGTTTTACAAGGATTAGAAATGTGTAAATGTGTTGAAGAGCGGTTTGCAACTTTTTTTTTGTGTTTAGTGTATGTTTTTGCATTGCTTGACAAATTTAGCAAAATCGCACATTTATACTGAGCATTTGCAGCTTTGCCAAGCCTTTTTAAGCTATTGCAGACTCGGAAATAGGACTTCTGCAGGAGTGGAGGGAAATATTTCAGAGTCTGCATTAAAAGGCTTGGCAAATGACTTGCAAACTGATGAGACCTCAAAATTTGTGGTCGCAAAGAAAGAGAAAATTTTGCCTGGTTCGCAAAAGTCGCATCTTTAATGAGGACAATAATGAAAAACACAGTGGGTGGAATTACTTCTACTTTTGGTAATATTTGGCACTTCAATCCAATGCTAACTGACTATGAGTGTGGGAGTCGTAACTTCTGACTTGCCTAATTAAAACCGTAGAATTATGTTAAATATTCACTTAAAAATTTAAAACAAACAAAACCTACTGAATTATGCCTGGTGAATATTTTGTTATTTAAACAATTGACAGATAGAGGGTAACCTTGCTCAACTTTCAGAGGCTGTATGAGAAGGTGGGTGCTACCTAGGATATAGAGGGTATCACAAAATGTAGTAGGATGTACATTGCACACTGCCAAAAACAAAATATTAGTCGGTAGTAAAACTCATAATTTTATTAAGCATGGTTAAAATAAATGCAGCATTAATAAATATAGACCAGTGCTCAAAAATTAAAGTGAAGTAAAATGTTTCTCCCTAATTAATAAGTCAAGGCGCGGGTTATAATAACCAGGTATTACACCTACACAATAGTGGTAGGCTTGGCTCAGCCAGAGCACAATTATTTAGCCTATTGCTAATGATTAAAGTGAGCAAGTTTGGTTCAGGGTCTCTTGAGATCAGTAAGCGAGGGTTAGATAGATAGATAGATAGATAGATAGATAGATAGATAGATAGATAGATAGATAGATAGATAGATCTGTATTATTAAATGTGTTGTTCTCTTGGTATTGGTTGTTTATGGTTAATAGAGCAGAGGGACACTCACTCAGTATTTGGATGTTTAGTGTTTGTTTGGTATCAATTATTACATTAATCCTTTAGACTGGAGGGTTGTTTGTCCTGTATATAAGGGGATTGGATAGCTCTGTTACCTCTTCGTTTTGCTAAGTAAGTATACTGACTTGGCTCTAATAGCAATGGGAGTAATTATATCTAGGGCAAGTGGTCATGCGTGTAGAAATAGGATATGATGTAGTTTAGTGTCTCTCCTAACGAGGAGAGCGAATACACAGACCTGCCTATCGAGTGCCCTGCTGCTGATTTAAACTCATGGGGTGTCAGTGTATTGGCCGCCTGTGTGAACAGCCGCTGCACGAGTGGAACACAGAAATGAGTTGACAGGCGGTGATAGTGCAGAGCAGGGAGTAAGGCCTCGATTATACCAAGAGCTGCAGGGTGGCAGCGCTATCCTGTTATGTCACCGAGTGGCATCTTGGTTATACCAGGGCTTCAGGAGAGGAGACAGGAGAAGAGGTATAGGAGGCGTGGTGGAGGCATGTCCGTGAGCGAATTGCCCTAATTGGCTGGAGCCGCTCACAAGACACGGCAGTCGCCACCACAAAACAAATTCTTAAATAGCTCCAGGAGACAGCTGCCCTGCAGCTCCACACGCAACAGGTATGTGCGTCCTATTGTTTTTTTTTTTTATTTTGTTTTTCAGGCGCACAGCGCCACGCACCATCATGCGCAATTTTTAGTATAATCACGGACTGTATGAGTGCGGCTGTCGCTGTACCTGTCATCCCACAGTCGCGTCAGCGGTATACCGGCATGGAATCCCCCTTGTGCCGCTGCCGCACGAGTGAGATGGGCTGGCAGGCGGTTGGTAAATGACGGTACCGGTGAAGGGGGGGACGGATGGGTGGAGGAGTGGTGCGGAGCAGTGAAAGCACTGTAACTAACCGGATCAGTACCAGATATACTACAGCTACACCTGAGATATGCTAGTGGAGGAGAGAGAATGAAAGCTGCTGCTGTAGAAAGGCTCAGAAACTGAGGGATACCCAAAAGGTCAAACACCTCTAGTAGACTGGTGCCGGTGTGGAAGCCGACATACGTTTCGCTGTACATGTACGTGACAGCGTCTTCCGGGGTGGGTGAGTAACGTCTTGGGCGGCCCCTTTATAGTCTACGGTTGCCATGGCAACCACAGACGCTAAGTGTGACAGCTTAACTCCTATCATTTAGATTTATAACGAGGATTGATTCATTGTCCATAAGCATGTTATGCGATGAAGGAATACTTGTCACGCAGAATGTAGAAAATGTATACATCTTTCTGTTAAGCATCCTTAGTGGCTGAGGTGGCGTAAATATGTAGTGATAATATGCAGAGATGGGCAAAACTACAAACCAGCAGCAGGAACCTTTCTCAATGTTGATGAGTTAATAAAACTTCAGTTGTTTGATTTCTCAAAAAATATATATATTTATTATTTATCAGTATTGCATGCTATATCACAGAAAAAAGAAGCCATAATACAATAATTATTAATCATAAGGCAGTCCATTTAAGATATAATAATATTAGCATTAAAACATAAAAAATCAAAAGGGGAGGAGAAATTGGGGGGGGGGGGAGAGGAATACAGAAAGCATAAAAAAAGGATATAGGAGAGGAATGGGGAAGGGGTATGGAAAAGTACCAAGGTTAGCATGATCAGATGAGAAGTGCAATGTCTATTTGTTATATATATGTCAATGTGTCATAGAGGATACCTGAGTAGATAACTCTAAGTCAAGGGTGCGCAAAGTTTTTGACCTGCGCCCCCCCTGCCTCGCAGCCACAGCATTCACGCCCCCCTCTCCTGCGACATGGCGTCAAATGATGCCATGGATCATGTGACATCACTTCACGTGACTACGCAGCGTCACTTGATGCGCGTTGCCATGGCTACGTGTCGTCGAAGACCCGGCTGGCAGCAGCTTAGGGATTTTACAGAGGCCTCTTGCCTCCATCGTCATTTAATTTAAAGGCCCCCCTCACGCCCCCCCCTCTAGAAAATCTTGTGCCCCTCAGTTTGCACACCCCTGCTCTAAGTTATTCTGTCAATCAGTGATGGAATGAAAGGCTTGTCATGGTGCCCATATAGTCTCAAATGTATTAGAAGAATCTTGGGAAATGTGTAATTTTCTCCATCTCATGTATTCCAGACCTTAGACAGCCATACTGTACCTCCAGAGCTATCTTGGTCTTTTTCCCAAAACATCAGGATAAAGCTTCTAGATGGATTTAAGAGGTGTTACATAGTTACATAGTAGATATTGAAAAAAGGCATACGTCCATCCAGTTCAGCCTGTGCTAAATTTATTTTATTTATTTATTTTATTTATTTATAAAATATTTTACCAGGAAGTAATACATGGAGAGTTTCCTCTTGTTTTCAAGTATGTCCTGGGCACAGAGTTAAGACAAATAATAGATGGTTACAAATACAGTTACATAAATGAACAGGGTATACATTATATACAAGACATTGCATTCACTGTTAAAGAAAATATATATTATGGGCGTATGAAACAGTTACAGACCAGATTAAAATGTGAGACAGCCTTAGATTTGAAAAAACTTAAACTGGTGGTGGATGTGAGAGTCTCTGGTAGGTTGTTCCAGTTTTGGGGTTCTCGGTAAGATAAGGAGGAACGGCCGGATACTTTGTTGAGCCTTAGGACCATGAACAGTCTTTTGGAGTCTGATCTCAGGTGATAAGTGCTGCATGTGGTAGGGGTGAGGATCTTATTCAGATAGCTGGGTAGCTTGCCTATAAAGAATTAAAGGCAAGACAGGAAAGGTGAACTTTGCGCCTAGACTCTAGTGATGACCAATCTAGTTCTTTGAGCATTTCGCAGTGATGTGTGTTGTAGTTGCATTGGAGAACAAAACGACAAATTGAATTGCAGAGGGTGTCAAGTTTGCTAAAGTGGGTTTGAGGTGCCGAGCCATATACTATGTCTCCATAGTCAATAATTGGCATTAGCATCTGCTGTACGATACGTTTTCTGACCAGGAGACTTAGGGAGGATTTGTTCCTGTAAAGTACCCCTAGTTTGGCATAGGTCTTGGTTGTCAGGGTATCAATGTGCATTCCGAATGTTAAGTGGGAGTCAAACCATAAGCCCAGGTATTTAAAACTAGTGACAGGGGTTAGGGTGGTGTTAGCTTTGGTTCTAATCAGGAGCTCAGTCGCTGGAAGCTTTAAAGATTTAGTCTTGGTCCCAAATACCATTGTTACAGTCTTGTCAGTGTTTAAAAACAGTTTGTTTTGGGAAATCCAGTTTTCAAGTCTCAAAAAGTCAGACTAAAGTATGTGTTCAAGGTCAGAGAGGCTGTGGCTGTGGCTGTGTGCATATAGGATTGTGTCATCTGCATACATGTGTATTGAGGCTTCCTGACAAGCTGTGGGAAGATCATTAACGAACACTGAGAAGAGTAGGGGCCCCAGAACAGTGCTTTGCGGGACACCACAGGTGATATCTAGGGGGTTGGAGTTAGAGCCTGAGATGGACACATGTTGGGATCTTCCTGATAGGTAGGACTGAAACCAGTTTAAAGCATGCTTCCCTATTCCAGAGCTCTGGAGTTTGTTAAGCAGGATAGCATGATCAACTGTATCAAAAGCCTTTGCAAAATCTAGGAATACTGCACCAGTGAGTTGTCCGCGTTCCATTCCACACTGGATTTCATTGCAAATTTTTAGCAGGGTAGTTACGGTGGAGTATTTGGGACGAAAGCCAAATTGGAATTGGCTAGGGAAATTTGTCTTGGTATAGTAATTGCTTAATTGGGAGTGGACACATTTTCCATGACTTTGGATAGAATTGGGAGAAGTGAGATTGGCCTGTAGTTTGAGACAATTTTTTTGTCCCCACTTTTGAAGATTGGGACAACTCTGGCAGTTTAGATGACAGATACTTTTGTGTATATTTGTACTTTGATCAATTTGTATATTGATCCAGAGGAATGCTAACAAAAAACCCCAGTGAAACATAATCTAATGATATCTCATAAAGGGAAAAATAAATTCCTTGCTGACTCCAAATATTGACAATCAGATTACACCCTGGATCAACATCTTCCCAAAGGAAGGGAGCGAGTTGCCATGCAGCTGGGGTTCGGTGTAGTCATGTGAGCGTGCCGCGCGCATGAGAATGCGCAACGCGTCCGTAGGTGCCAAGCTCAGAGAACCAAGCTCAGAGACACGACTAGCCCAGCTGCATGTGTGCGCATGCTCTGGCAGCAGAGCGGGGATGCGCACATTCTCAGGCACCAACGCGGGGTGTGTGTGTTGCCACTAGTGAGGAATGTAGCAGTACTGACCTCTGCGTGAAGAGTAGCAGCAGGTCTCAGGAAACACAGGAACACAGGCCTCTGCATGGAGGGTAGCAGCAGGCCTCAGGAAACTCAGGAACACAGGCCTCGGCATGGAGGGTAGCAGCAGGCCTCAGGAAACACAGGAACACAGTCTTCTGCATGGGGGGTAGCAGCAGGCCTCCGGAAACTCAGGAACTAATAACAAGAATTAGAGAGGAGCCGGGGAGGAAAGAATCCAGAGCACAAGGTCACAATAGAAATGCTTGTTGGAGGACGTCCAGCCTCCTAAAAGGCATAGTGCCAGTAACAGAAGAGTGCTGCAAATACTAAATTCAAAGTAAGGGTTCTTTAGTTGAATACTTTGGCCAAGGTATTGTAAGCCTGCTACCACGTCAAGGTAAACCCTAATCAGCAGGTCCTACACTACCCGACGGTAAACTAACCTTAGTAGTAAATGAGAGACTGTCCCAGTCTTCCGGAATCCAAAGGAGATGAGTAAAGGTCCCAAGGAGGTCCAGGCAGGAACAGCATGTGATGGTAGTACTAGCAGGAACTAGGGCAGGCAGCAAATGACTAATAGCAATGAGAAAGTCAGAGAGAGGCTTACTTCCTGTCAGGAGGAAGAGGGCAGGAATTGCCAGAAAGCAAGATGGCGTAGGAAGCTTCAGAATACTTAAAGACACAGTATCTTGACTCGCAGCTAGAGGGCGGCAATCAGAAATTAAACAGGTAAGGAAGGAACACACCGCAGGGGGCGTGTTCTGCGCATCGTAACAGTACCCCCTCTTCAGGGTCGAACTCCAAGCGATCCAACAGACTAAGGAGCAGAGATGCATAGGAAGATAGACTCGCAGCAAGAGGGCAGCGTCCGCCACACAGTGAATAACAGGGAATCTTGACTCGCAGCTAGAAGGCGGCGTATGCCATACAGAGAGAGATCAGAGAATCTAGGCACACAGGTAGAGAATATGCCACAAGGGGGTGTGAAACTTGACTCACAGCTGGAGGGTGGCACATGCCGTCACGTGTACGCGCTACGCATGAGAGAATGCGCGACACAACCAGGGGTGGCCGGGCTCCGTGGTACGAGTAGGGAACCGCGGATGCGTGCATGCTCTATTAGGAGAGTGGGAACTGAGATGCAGCAGGTAAGTAGGGAGCACGCCGCAGGGGGCGTGTTCCCCGATTCCTTACACTTATCCCAGAACACAGAGGTGCCCCATGGCACCCACAACCATGGTGTCCACAGAGTGAATCACCCACCCAAGTGTGTGAGACAGTGCTGCTCCACTAGCCTGTGTATAGTTGTTGCATGTGGTGAGATGAAGTACCTGCCGGGTGCTCCAACACCCAGGTGTGCAGATTCTGTAAAATGGGATCCACTGATCCAGGGAAGGTGTCCGTGAAGCCTTCGCCTCTGCGTTGGGTGGTGTCCTGAGTGCATGGTGCCACCATGCAGAATGTCTATGCAGAATGTCTCTCTCTGTAGTTGGTGATCTGTTCCCAGACCACCAGATACCAGGATGCAGCCGCGTCCTGGCTGTGTCCCTCAGACTTATGCTACAGGGGCAGTGTCCCTATCTCATGGGCCTGTCCCTGCAGCAACCACAAACTGAGGGGAGTCGGGGCCTAGCTGGGGGGTCTCTGGTCTAGTGCAGGTGCCTCAGACACATGCACATACAACCTATCCTGACCTTGTCCCAGCTCCGACTGCCGTGGCTCACAGGGCGCCAAATGTACCAACTGTGGAAGCAGGGGAATATGGCCACGCGATTGGCTGCTGTGTGTCACCTGATTCTCCTGTGCTAGGGCCTTCTGCGGGCTGTTGTTCCCCTGCGGACTTCTATGGGTAATGGCCACCCTGTACAACAGCTTACGCGCATGCGTGAAGCTCCCTAATGGCAGCCGCCCATGGGAGCCATTCTGCGAATGCACGTTCAATTCAAGATGGTGGCGCCCGCTAGCCAGGGTGTGCCTCAAAGCTCCCGGCGACTGGCTCAACTCTCCAGCCGCCTCAACCTCCCTGACTGCCAGCAAGGTCCCCTGTTGTAGCAGAGGTAAGCGAGGGGACTGCTGGGGGGCCGGGGGAAAGAACCAGGTAAATTTTCAAGTTCATATATTTCTCCCTGAACAACGCTTTAGCTAGAAGGTTAAGTACAGGTTGCAGAAAGGACCAGTAAAGGAGAGAGGAAGATAAACAGTTTGCTCAGTTAACCAAAAGTAGCTAAACCATTAGCCTGGAACAATGCAGAGGATTTTCGGACAGCCAGAAAAGCCAAAAAAGCACTCAAAACTCACCGGGTAGGGACGAATTAAAGGAGTACTCCTTGAGAAAGCGCTATGACAGCGTGAAATGCGTGGGAGAACCCCCCTTTATGTTTTGTGTTCCCATGATGTTTTTTATGTAGATTCATTAAACTTTTTAATTCGTCCCTGCCCGGTGAGTTTTGAGTGCTTTTTTGACTTTTCTGGCTGTCCTTCAATCTTCTTCGTTGTTCCTGGCTTCCTCTCTGATTGAACGTACCCACAGCAGCAGTGCAGGGTCAGATGTCAGCAGATTTTACTACAGATTGCTCCGGAGGACGGCGTTGGAGGTTCAGCACCACGCTGGGACCGGAGGAGAACGGGAATAGACTGTTTAATTGAGCGGGACCATAGAGGTAAATTTTATTTACATTTGCTCTCTTTTGGATATTCCTGCCAACAGTCACCACTGAGCCTGCCAGCTCTATTTCCCCCACATCAAGGTCCACTATCCCCCACACGGAGCAACTGTAATCATATCACGCTGCTGACACCATATCATACAGTACCTGCAATCTAACGCTGCTGTTTTCATGCCATTTTTTTCATATTAGACTATACATCTTATGAACATATTTTTGGTCATTAATACTTATAGCTGCCTTGGGAGCTGAAAATGGTTTGTTTGTCAAACATTTTAAACCATTAGCCAAACTGAAAGTGAGAGCACATTTTACATCTCTCTATTGCACAAATATCCAGATGATTTTCTATTTTGTTGCTCTGGTCTTTTCTGATCACACAAATTTATCTATATCTATCTACAGTATCTATCTATCATCTATATCCTCTCTCACATACATACATATTTTACACCCACAATAATTTCCTTTGTATGCCTGAGTCACTAACTAATCTCATTTGATGAGTCAACCGTTTCCTTATTTTTAATTTTGTTTCGATAAATGTAATGACAATGATGGGTATGGGTGTGCATCAAATATATTATTTGGTGGCTACTAGAGACACAACACAAATATGTGCTTTACTTGTGTACATAAAATGTAAGAAACTTATTTTTTAGTCAAATGTCTTACATTTGATGTTGATCTTTAGCTAGAGAAGTTTATGGAAACTAAACCTTTTTAATAATTCAGAAACAAAGGGAATGCTAGATAACAGATGCAGAATTTGATAAATCCCATAATAAAAAAGTCCTTATTGTTAGAGATGTTAACATCCTAACCCCTCCCTAAACCTCAGCGATCCAAGTAAAAGTTAGCCCACAGCTTGAATTGCGTGCTGGGCCTGAACTGAAAATTAGTAAAAACCTTGTTTTTGTTTCCCACTTGGCTAGGATCTTCCTAAATGTCCCCCTTCCTACTGTATGAAAGAGCCTCTCCTTTCCTCTGCTGCCATTTTATGTTTCCAATGGAAGAGGTAGAAGTGTATACGTAGGCTGTCATGGAGTTAAAGACATAGAGGGGCAGAGAAACAGAGACACAATTTCAAATTATGATTCATTAATCTCCCTGTGCCTCAGGCAATAAAAAATAGATTGTACGCTCAGCAGGCCAGGGATGTGTGCCTGCAAAATGTCTCTATAAAGCGCTACATAAAACTAGCAGTTTTATACAAGAACATGCTAAATAAAAAATCCAAGCTTTTTAATTGTTGTTTTTTCATTTTTTTTTAATTAATATCAGCTCAGGAAACCCCCAATCCAGTTGAGTACCAACTTAGTCCAACGATGGTCATTTCATCTTGTGATATGTCTTCATGTGCAGACCTTGATTTGTGAAAAGGGGCACACATTACTCGCATAAATATGGTGCACAGGCAGAATGGACGTTCAACCATGGGTATGAGCTTAAGCCCTACACTCAGCATCTTAATGCTGGTACACTGATTGGTACTGTCCCATTCCTATCCATACACTGGGAATTGGTGATTAGCACAGGGAGTGGGAAGAAGCAATGATTCACACTAACATCATCTCCTCTTCCTATTTACTGGGGATATGGAAAGATAGGGAGAGCAGATTGCTGGGGTGGGAAACAGTTGAGGGCCACATGCAACCCCTGGATCATGATGCAAACCAATGATTTAGAACCACTGACATGGTTTTTCAGATTCTATGAATCCTAAGCTTAGTGGTAGATCATATTCATTACTTCAGTAATCATTTCTTGTACGACTTGGATGTGGTCTATTGTGTTGTATCCACTGCAAAATCCCACTTGTTCTCTAAATTGGGCAGTCTATGGTGTCCTGCAGCAGGTTAGTAAGTGTCGCCATAAAAATCTTGTAAGGTATTGGAAGTAGACCGATTGGTCTGTAGTTCTTGATATATATCAAAATATATACATATAGTATACAGATATAATATTTATAAATCCAAACCATGAGGCACCTTCCAGCGCATGATGACATTTTACATTATATTCAAATCGATGAACTGTAGTAGTATTCGTTTAGGGATTTTTTTCATGTCTTAGAAACCACTCAATACAAATGGAGCATCTGTAAGATATTCTATTATCTAATAACCTATGTTGCATTTGTACCCTTCTAATGCTTTCTCCAAATGACTGAACAGTCATTTTAAAGAAACAGATGTCAAAGTACCATTGTAGGTTTCAAGGGACTGTCCCACATTCTAATAATATATGCTGAAACTGCTATGAAATGAAAGCTATAATTTGAGCAATGTAACAAATTCTTTAGAACTGTAATTATTGTTTCCAGAACAGTGGGAATCAGCTGAGATTGCAAAAGTTTGCAAAACCAGTAAATACCTGTACTGCAATTTGCTACAACTTTTAGATCCAAAAGTTCTAGTGAAGTAACCAAAATTGTTCAACATTTGCTACTTAGCTTTTTTTTAAATGGCATAATACATTTATTTTTAAAAAGGTTTTTATTTTAAAAATTCCATACCAAATAAAAATGAATCAACATGCAATGTTAAGTGACTTTTTAGTGTTAGGCGAAGTTCTTTCAAATTTCTTGATCGAAGCAAAAATTTTTGCTGAATTAAAAAAGGGGAAATATGCATAAAATGTGGACATATATAGTTTAGGTATTAATAGGTTTGTTTGCTGAGCTAATACCTTTAACTGTGAAAAGTTCAATACCAAATATCACAGAATATACAATACATGCTACTTTTATCAAACAGTGGTTAAGAACAGGAGTAATTAGGAGGAGGAAATAATGCAGCCCACATTTCATAGTTGCAGTGACCAGGTCATCTTTAAAAGGTCCAAGAGAAAATGTTTTCAATCAATGTTTCTCCAAAAAACCTATTCAAAGGGTAATCCTTCCAAGGACCAAAATGTCTAATGACAGTGACATGTCTGGTGATTTTATGTTTTTTTTTAACCAAAGTTTGTAAACTAAGGAATTGTAATTTATGTTTAAAGGGAATTTGAGTACCAACTTAGTCCAACGATGGTCATTTCATCTTGTGATATGTCTTCATGTGCAGACCTTGATTTGTGAAAAGGGGCACACATTACTCGCATAAATATGGTGCACAGGCAGAATGGACGTTCAACCATGGGTATGAGCTTAAGCCCTACACTCAGCATCTTAATGCTGGTACACGGATTGGTACTGTCCCATTCCTCTCTATACACTGGGAATTGGTGATTAGCACAGGGAGTGGGAAGAAGCAATGATTCACACTAACATCATCTCCTCTTCCTATTTACTGGGGATATGGAAAGATAGGGAGAGCAGATTGCTGGGGTGGGAAGCAGTTGAGGGCCACATGCAACCCCTGGATCATGATGCAAACCAATGATTTAGAACCAATGACATGGTTTTTCAGATTCTATGAATCCTAAGCTTAGTGGTAGATCATATTCATTACTTCAGTAATCATTTCTTGTACGACTTGGATGTGGTCTATTGTGTTGTATCCACTGCAAAATCCAAATGTTGTCTAAATTGGGCAGTCTATGGTGTCCTGCAGCAGGTTAGTAAGTGTCGCCATAAAAATCTTGTAAGGTATTGGAAGTAGACCGATTGGTCTGTAGTTCTTGATATATATCAAAATATATACATATAGTATACAGATATAATATTTATAAATCCAAACCATGAGGCACCTTCCAGCGCATGATGACATTTTACATTATATTCAAATCGATGAACTGTAGTAGTATTCGTTTAGGGATTTTTTTCATGTCTTAGAAACCACTCAATACAAATGGAGCATCTGTAAGATATTCTATTATCTAATAACCTATGTTGCATTTGTACGCTTCTAATGCTTTCTCCAAATGACTGAACAGTCATTTTAAAGAATCAGATGTCAAAGTACCATTGTAGGTTTCAAGGGACTGTCCCACATTCTAATAATATATGCTGAAACTGCTATGAAATGAAAGCTATAATTTGAGCAATGTAACAAATTCTTTAGAACTGTAATTATTGTTTCCAGAACAGTGGGAATCAGCTGAGATTGCAAAAGTTTGCAAAACCAGTAAATACCTGTACTGCAATTTGCTACAACTTTTAGATCCAAAAGTTCTAGTGAAGTAACCAAAATTGTTCAACATTTGCTACTTAGCTTTTTTTTAAATGGCATAATACATTTATTTTTTAAAAGGTTTTTATTTTAAAAATTCCATACCAAATAAAAATGAATCAACATGCAATGTTAAGTGACTTTTTAGTGTTAGGCGAAGTTCTTTCAAATTTCTTGATCGAAGCAAACTTTTTTGCTGAATTAAAAAAGGGGAAATATGCATAAAATGTGGACATATATAATTTAGGTATTAATAGGTTTGTTTGCTGAGCTAATACCTTTAACTGTGAAAAGTTCAATACCAAATATCACAGAATATACAATACATGCTACTTTTATCAAACAGTGGTTAAGAACAGGAGTAATTAGGAGGAGGAAATAATGCAGCCCACATTTCATAGTTGCAGTGACCAGGTCATCTTTAAAAGGTCCAAGAGAAAATGTTTTCAATCAATGTTTCTCCAAAAAACCTATTCAAAGGGTAATCCTTCCAAGGACCAAAATGTCTAATGACAGTGACATGTCTGGTGATTTTATGTTTTTTTTTAACCAAAGTTTGTCAACTAAGGAATTGTAATTTATGTTTAAAGGGAATTTGTAAACATGGTCAGCTGAGACTTGGTAGATTTAGATTTCCTATCTTTACTTTATCATTATTGGTTCTGAGATATGGGCGGGATGGGCTAAGGTTAAAGAAAACACACGATTGACAAACTCTCCCCAATTCAGAAGCTGCTAAAAAAAATGCACTCTGCACCTGTAGATGATTTCACAACCAGGACCTAGGCATGAATTATAAAGCATTTTGATCAGCTATAGCTGTAGCACATTGTTTCCCCATATAACACAACAGAATATTGCAGAGTTTTTATTGGAATCAGTGGCAAATATCATCTCATATCCCCCCATAATACACAACTGGGCACAAACCACATGGTACATCTCTACCTCTTAGGAAATCCTCATATCAGTAACATTACTAAACAAAGATAATATACTGTACAGTGGCGAGAAAAAGTTTGTAAACCCCATTGATAATCACAGAAATTCCATAGTTTTTCCATATTAACCTTCTTGAATCAAAACCATTTTTTTCTTAAATATCCAATAGGGTTTATATTAACAAATTCCATGTCTTTTGAAACAAAATAATGTAGGAATTAGACAACCAGTGAGTAATTAAAAGTCAGGGTATGTGAAAAAGTAAGTGAAACCCTGGTTTTATCAGCTAAATTAAAGGGGATAATTAGAATTAGGTGTTTAAATAAATTGGTAGATCTTCAGAGGTGGGTTTGGGAGGCCCCATCTTATATAAAGATCAGAAACTTTGTGCGTTTGGTCTTCACCATACAGGTGTGTGGAAACACGTCATGCCATGATCAAAAGAAATATCTGAGGAACTCAGAAAGGCAGTTATTCCTGCTCATTAGTCTAGAAAATGTTAAAAAAACAATTTCTAAGGATTTGGTTCTCCACCAATCCCTTGTCAGACAGATAGTCTGCAAATTGAGAAAGTTCAAGACCACAGTTACTCTACCCAGAAGTGGTCTGCCTATCAAAATCTCTCCAAGAACATACCGCAAATCATCCAGGAAGCAAAGAAGAACCCCAGTAACATCCAATGATCTGCAGGCCAGTCTCACGTTGGCTAATGTGTTCATGACTCAACTATCAGAAAAATATTTAACAAGAATGGTGTCATGGAAGGATAGCCAGGAGGAAACCACTGCAAAAGTGATTGATATAAGGCGCACACTTATATACTAGTGCTCAATTTGTGACAATGTGAAATGGTATATTTATACATATACAGACGTAAATGAAAATAATATATATTGCAGTGCCAAACGATATACACAAATCAGATGCAGCAAAAACACTAGCAGTGTCCAACCTGCAATAAAAACCAGTGAAAAAGAAGAGTGTGTATGGCGCAAACTGATATTAGATACAGTGAATAACCAAATAGTGAATAAGGGTAATATCGATACCAGGACTTATTCAAAAGTCACAGTACTCCGATGAATCAAGCATCTTGCTCTAAATCTCCATTGTAGATATGTTTTCTACATATTGTTAGATATTCTTTTTCAGGAGGAAACCACTGCTCACTTAAAAGAACATTGATGCCGTTTGAAGTTCGCCAAAAACCACATAGATGGATCCACAAGACTTCTGGAACAATGTTCTCTGGACCGACAAATCAAAGGTAGAACTGTTTTGCCTCAATGAGAAATGTTATGTTTGGCGAAAATCAAAACTACGTTTAAACAGAAGAACCACATTCTAACCGTTAGTGGTGGTGGACTTGTGATGGTTTGGGGCTGCTTTGCTGCCTCAGCACCTGGGTGGCTTGCCATCATTGACACAACCATAAATTCTGCATTGTATCAGAAGATTCTGGAAGAGAATGTCAGGCTATCCGTCTGTGAGCTGAAATTGAAGCGAAAGTGGGTCATGTAGCAAGACAATAATACTAAACATACAAGCAAATCTACAAAAGAATGGCTGCAGAAATAGAACTTCCACGTTTTAGAATGGCCTAGTCAAAGTTTGGACCTAAACCCAATTGAAATGTTGTAGCAGGACCTGAAGTGAGCTGTCCATGCAAGGAAGTCCTCAAATGTCACTGAATTGAAGCAATTCTGTAAGGATGAATGGGCCAAAATTCCTCAAAACCGATGTGAAAGACTGACCAGCAGTTACAGGAATCGCTTATTTGAAGTAATTACTGCTCAAGGGGGCGCCGCCAGGTACTGAACCTAAAGTTTCACATACTTTTTCACACATGGATATTGAATGTTGAATCATTTGTGGATAAATAAATGTTGAAAAAGTACGGTATCATGTTTTTGTGTAATTTGTTTGATCAGGTTATCTTTATCTATTATTAAGACTTAATAACATTTTAGGATTGAGATTTGTGAAAATCCTAAGTGGTTCACAAACTTTTTCTTGCCACTGTAAATGTATGTACAATACAGCAGGGCCCCAGTCATGCGGTGGGTTCCGTTCTGAGGACCCGCCGCAAAGCGAAAATAGGCGGAACGCATAACCGGCGATTTTCGTTATGTGCGCAGACCGGCAATGCGTGACCCCGGACCGGCCCATTCTGGGCGTGCGCGGACATGACAGCCCCCTTCTTGGAACCTCCGTATCGGCGGATCGCCGAAAAGCGGAGCGCCGAGAAGCGGGGCCTTGTTGTACACAATAGCCACTTTTCGCTTGTATCCCATGCTACGCTCAATACTAATACAGTAGGTCCTGTCTCTGCAAAGCTACCCAGGAAGCCTTTCCACACCTACACAGTTTATTAAAAATAAGATGCTTTTGAAGATATCGATCTTTGAAACACAACCTCTCCAGTTCAGAATACTAAGAATTGGAAAATGAAAGCTAAGCAAATTAGCACATATATTTGTGGGTTAACTAAATGACTGATGCCTTGTAAAAAATCAAGCATAAGGGTTTTATAAATCCGTATTTAAATGATCCTTTAATTTAATTTCCAATGGGGCTCTCTATGGCTGGTTCACTGTCAATCTTGTTGGTATTACCGCTATTATAAGGTAATCAGATTGGGTGTCAAATGACAAAGTACAAACGCAGGGGACAGGATAAGAGAGAGGAATTGAACATACAGTACAAGGGCAGTTAAAGTCACCCGTAACTTGAGATTGCAATATTGAAAATTGTTGCCAGAAAAACTATTTGGGGAAAAAAAAAAAAAAAATGACTTGTAAAAAAACAAAAACTTACAGTGGTGTGAAAAAGAAAGTACACCCTCTTTGAATTCTATGGTTTTACATATCAGGACATAATAACATACATCTGTTCCTTAGCAGGTCTTAAAATTAGGTAAATACAACCTCAGATGAACAACAACACATGACATATTACACCGTCAGAATTTATTTAATAAAAATAAAGCCAAAATGGCTGTCTCGCTGCCAGAAAGCAGGTAGCAATCTTCAGAGTTCCCCTCCACTTCGCCATTTAAAGAAACCACATATCTTCCTCAAATATTAGCTGGAACATTCGCAAACAGAATTTAGCCAGTACATTAGATTAGTTACAGTCTTTCAGATACATGTTTCTTTATCTTAGTACTGTACTAATAAGTGTTTAATGTAAGAGAAATCTGGTATACCATTTTTTCCTAGTGACGATGATTTTTGAAGGATGTGACCACAAACCAGATGCAATGTTTCAGAACCGCTTTATGAAAATATAAAAAAAAGCAAAGCTGAGAGTTGAAAGTAACATATGCAGTTGATCTGGTGTCCAAATACAGAACGCAGAAACTACAGTAGCACAGTAGCTAGGGAAAGAAACAAGACTAACAAATCATAAAAGGAACTAAGGGCCTCATGCAGTAAGCCCCGATAAGGCTTTTTCGGCATTTTATAGCCATTTTTTTCCTTCCTGATTCAGTAAGTGCCGATAAGTGGGAATTATCGGCAACTTTTCCTCCCGATAAGAACTTATCGGGAGACGGCTGCCGATAAGCCACTTATCGGCACTTTTTAAACCCGGCTGAATTCAGGAAGCCCCGATCAGCTTTTCGGTGCTGATCGGCACCCCAGATTGGAGATTTTATGGCCAATCCAGCCCGCAACTAAAGTTGGCAACTTGCTGGAGGAGAAGCATCGGCCGGGGCGACACTTAGAAAAAATCAGCCCTTTTTCCTGCCTGTGATTGATGCCGGGGGCCCTCCGGAGCTGATACCCGCACCGGAGACCCCCGGCATGCATCCGAGGCAGGAAAAAGGCATTTAAAGGCCACTTCATTACCTTAGCGGCTAACCGCTAAGGCAATGAAGGGGTTAACCCACCGTGCCATCTTTATTGTGGGTAGCGGGGGTGGGTGAAGGGGGTATTTGGCCCTGGGTGTGAGTTTAGGACTTGCGGGGGGGTTGCGGGGGCACTTAACCCCTTTACGACCATAGTGGTTAATACCGCTACGGTCATGAAGGGGTTAAGGCCTCCCGCTACCCACCCGCAAGCCCTAAACAACCACCGATGGGGCTAATACCCCCTTCACCCACCCCCACTACCCACAATAATAAAAAATACACACACCAGCCCCACACTAACTAAATAAATAAATATATATATATATATATATATATATATATATATATATATATATATATATATATATATATATGACCCCAACAACACCTATACCCCCCTAACATACAGTATAGTAATGGGCAAAATGACTATTATCCACAAATGGATAATAGTGCAGTTGTCCATTTAAAATACATACACAACAATACATTAAATACATATAGTACTCACCACCCATGTCCGGCTGCCACGATAAAGGCCATCCTCATCTTCATCCTGCCCATGCCCCATCCGCTTCTGCAAAACAGACACAATAATTAAAACATCCAATGTAATGTCCCCTAACCCCTTAATCACCATAGCGGTTATTAACCGCTACAGTCATTAAGGGGTTAACCCACCATCACCCACATACCCTCCCCCACTAACCCCCCCAACCACCCTCACCCACTACCCACAGGGGAGTCCTACCAAATACCCTTGGGGCCAATACCTCCTCCCCCAGCACATACAGTACAATAATGTGCCAAATAACTATTATCCACATAGGGATAATACATTTTTTGGCCATTATTAAACACATTAAATACCTTAATAAAATAAAGAAAATTGTACTAACCTCATCAATAAGAAGGCTCCGTCGCCAGCATCATCCATGGGGTCCGTTGCCAAAATAATAAATAGGCAATACATCTCAATTACATTAACATACCAATGAACCCCTTAATCACTTTATCGGGTACTAACCTCAAAGGTAATTAAGGGGTGAAGCCATCCTGCAATGGCAACACCACTTATGCATAACATCCTCAATGAATTAAAAAGCAATTTCCTAACCAAATCTCATTTAATCATTCAATCTGAAGGCTCAAATGCCACTTAAAACATTGCTTTTACAGTGTATACATGTAGCATAACATGTAAACTACATGTAGACGCTGCAAATCAATGTTAACAATACAGTAAGCCAACTCAAATAGCCTGACATCACAAGAACTATATTATGTAAGCAAATAAAGTCAACATCAATGAATAAACACACATGAATTACATCCCTAAACAATTAAAATACCACCCATACCAATTACACAATTAACTATAGCTATCGTAACAGAGAACAAGTTCAAAACATACTAAAAAGGACACCAACATTTACAATATACTAAAGCAAGCCTCTCCATAACCTACAGTACAGCATACAGCCCAAAACTTACATCTCTCTAATAATAAAATACATTTAACACACATCTATGCATAGCAGCATAGCCACAATCATTTACAATACAGAAAATCAAGCTTTAAAAACACTATCATTTCTTAGATGATTTCTGTAGATGTGCAGAGGGTCTCCGGAGCTGAAGCGTTTTTGTTTTAGGTCCGGGGACCCCCTGCTTCCCGAGATACAGGCCCCTTTAGGGGGTGCCGGTATCCCTCTGATTTGTGTACATGCCGCGGTACGTGATCGGGACCTTTAAATGCAGAGGGATACCGGCACCTCATAAAGGGGCCTGTATCTCGGGGAGCAGGGGGTCCCCCGACCTGAAACCAATGCGGTTCAACTCCGGAGACCCCCTGCACATGTACACTATGAATAAAAGTTGTTTAAAAATACTTTATTTGTTGCCGATGTTTGCGCTGAGAGAGCAGCTTGTCTCTCTCTGCTGCAAACATCTATCGGCAGACAAGTCCTATCGGAAAGCTTATCGGGAGCCAGCCTGTGTCGGCACAGGCTCATCGGCAGCTTTGCTATCGCAGTGCTTCGGCAGGGATCGGAAGGATTCGGCCCTTACTGAGTACTGCGAGGGCAAATCGCCAAAAAAAGGCCGATCCCCCATCTATCCGCCACACTTGGTGAAAAGATTTTATCGGGCCTTACTGCATGAGGCCCTAAATCTGAAACTAAACTCATGCCTGCCCAGGAATGATAAGGAGTTCAAGTTTAGATAGATGAAACCAATAAGGTCTATGCATGAACCAATATGCGTGTATGTACAGTATAACAGTATATATACATATAACAAAAGGAGTAGCGCCAGTGATTGTGTGGTTGATGTGCTATAATGTGAATCTATAAAATGAAATATATAATATATAAACTCGTGAACAAATTAAGTGATATCACCACAAATATGAATATATGAATATAAATAACTGATAATAACACAATGACCAATTGAAGAACTAATGAAAGAAAAAATAGAACAATATGCAATAATATATATATAAAAAAATATATTAAAAATATAGGACCAGTCCCAATATGGAGTCCAGAGAATGTATGTAGTTAAATCCAGTAGGAGGGGAACTTCAGGCTGCTCTCAAATAGATGAACCACATCCAGTGAAACCTGTAGAAAAGAGGAGAGAACGCACGGTCTGTACTCAACATCCAGCGCAACTCAACCAGATCGCGCACTTCCGTGGTGACGCAGTGTCGTGACGTAATTGCGTAGTGACGTCACTACGCAATTACATCACGACACTGCGTCACCACGGAAGTGTGCGATCTGGTCGAGTCACGCTGGATGTTGAGTACAGACCGTTTGTTTCTCTGAGCCGAGTGAGACACCCAGCCGAGCAGCTAAACACCTAAGAAAAGGATACAACTGGTGTTTTACAATCTTTATTAACTGCAAGCACGGAGTATCATCTTCCCTGTGGATTTCGTCCTTGGACTGCGGTGATAGTGCAGCTTGGCGGTGATATGATATTTCACAATTGTGCATTTGTATTTGACATCTTGTGAGTGCGATTCTTATCCCTCCCCTTCTCCCATCCCCAATCCAATAAATTGTTACTTTTTTACGCTATGGGGCGTGCGCTCTCTCCTCTTTTCTTTTATATATATATATTTACTGCTGCCTCTCCCAACACTGACTGTACACAACTACCTCCCCCCCATCAACCCTCACCCACACAGCCCACTGCAAACCCTGAATAGACCCTGACATTGCAATGCAACAAAACATTTGACAAGAAAAAGGCACACCTGTGCTGTTTAGTCTGCACACACATACTTGGCTCACAACAGCTCCATGCAGCATTACCTACCTCTAACATAATGAACCTGGTATATACCTTAACTTTGTTCTTTCTTGTGGCCTCATGGAAATATTATTCTCTCTATCCACTACAAACTCCTCCCTCCTGGCCCGCACCCAACCTCACCATACACCCTGGACTACTCAAAAGCTTTGCACTATCTACTGAATGTTGGTGGTGAACCCTAAAAACCAGTACACCAACCACTGCGCACTCTAATGGTAAACACTACAAATGTACAACTTGCAAACTACTCAAATTTCTACTCATACTATTACTCTCTTTAGCAGGTGATATTGAACCTAACCCAGGCCCTCCCTTTCTAACTCTGTCCCATACCCCTGAGAATACCCCCTCTAAATTCCAAAAAGGTCTATCTGTCGCCCATATAAATATCCGGAGCCTGCTGCCCAAACTGGATGAAGTAAGAGTATGGTGCCTTATGCATAAACCAAAAGCCATCGTTCTCACAGAAACATGGCTAACCCCTAAAACTCCTGATGCACATATTGCCATTCAGGGATACATTTCTAGGAGAGATAGGTCAAAGAGAGGAGGAGGGGTGTTATTTTATATTGCAGACACCTTACAATTTACACGGTTAAATTGCCCCCCAAGCCCGCCCTCTTTTGAAATCCTAGTTGGCAGAATCTGCCTCCCCTTTTCTAAACCCATCTTGCTTGCTGGCATCTACCGCCCCCCTAAAGCCCCTTTACAATCCACGACTGATATCACACAGTTTCTTGGCTTCATTTCCTCTCTGAATAAGAAGAGTGAGCTGCTAGTTCTTCGGGATTTCAACTTCAATTGGCTTGACCCTAAAAACCATAAAATACAAATCAAATCGCGTAACCTATCGCAACTCCTTTCCCAAACCACACGGACAAACCTGAAATCTCACAACCAGTCCTTGTTAGACTGGATTCTCTCCTCAAATCCCAGCAGAATCCAATCCTCTGGCATCCTTCCTGACATTTTCAGTGACCGTGCAATCGTGTACTGTGTAAGGAAAATAAAACCACCCCAATCAAGCCCTAAAATTCTCTTCACTAGAACATTTAGAAACTTTAACCCACAACAGTTTCTGGATGACCTTACCAACTGCCCTTGGCACACAATCGATTTAATTCCTGACCCTGATTCTGCGCTCGACTATTTCCAATCAGAGTTCTTAAAACTCTGTGATACCCATGCTCCACTACGCAGAATAAGGGTACGGGGGACCCACCTACCATGGGTTACAACTGACCTTATAGCACTCTACCAGTTCAGGGATGCCTTGTGGACAAGCTACAAAGTAACTGGCACTACCAAGGATCGCAACCACTACAGATGCCTGTGGAAC
This sequence comes from Ascaphus truei, assembly GCF_040206685.1. NCBI lineage: Eukaryota > Metazoa > Chordata > Amphibia > Anura > Ascaphidae > Ascaphus > Ascaphus truei. The sequence continues at coordinate 59,133,299 of NC_134488.1, read as the reverse complement.
ATGTGCACAAGGCAAACAAGGCATGCAAAAGCACAATATTACTCTGACAATCTCCTCCAGAATACATCAAACCCAGCTAACTTCTGGAAGGTTATCAACAATATATTCCGGACTTCTAACCATCAACAACCAAGTAATATCACTAAGGGGGATATTAATCTGACAAACCTCACTGACATTGCAAATGCATTCAATGATTACTTTGTGGGGTGTGCTGCTATCTTATTAGCGAAACACAACCCAAACCACAAACATGAATCTCATCCTGGAAGTACCCCTATAGCCCCACCCTCTCCCAACACTGCCCACAATTTTCAATTTGGCCCAGTATCCGAAGAGGAGATTACACAAACGCTCCTCAAATTAAAACTAAGCAACCAATGTGGACCTAACTTACTACAATCTAAGTTCCTAAGACTTGGTGCCCCAGCCATTGCCAAACCAATTGCTTCAATAGTCAACTCTATCCTGTCTGCAGGCCATATCCCTAAGATCTGGAAAACTGCCAGAGTTGTCCCAATCTTCAAAAGTGGGGACAAAAACACAGTCTCAAACTACAGGCCAATCTCTCTTCTCCCTATACTATCCAAAGTCATGGAAAAATGTGTCCACTCCCAATTAAGCAATTACTATACCAAGACAAATTTCCCTAGCCAATTCCAATCTAGCTTTTGCCCCAAACACTCCACCGTTACTACCCTGCTAAAAGTTTGCAATGAAATCCATTGTGGAATGGGGACAACTCACTGGTGCAATATTCCTAGATTTTGCAAAGACTTTTGATAGTGTTGATCATTCTATCCTGCTTAACAAACTCCAGAGCTCTGGAATTTGGAAGCATGCTTTCAACTGGTTTCAGTCCTACCTATCAGGTAGATCCCAACATGTGTCCATCTCAGGCTCTAACTCCAACCCCCTGGAATCTAAAGAGTTAAAATTGAAATAGTGAGACGTTCAAAATACTTTGAATTCTAGGGGTTTACCCTTGAGTAGAAAATTCCCCACATCCACTATTCCCTCTGCCTTCCTCTCCTGCACCCACTGCCCCTCTGTCTACCTCCTGCACCCACTGCCCCTCTGTATACCTTCTGCACCCACTGCCGCACTGTCTACCTCCTGCACCAACTGCCCCTCTATCTTCCTCTCCTGCACCCACTGCCCCTCTGTCTTCCTCCCCTCAACCCACTGCCCCTCTGTCTTCCTCTCCTCAACCCACTGCCCCTCTGTCTCCCCTCCTGCACCCAATGTCCCTTTGCCTTACTTTCCTGCACCCACTGGCCCTCTGTCTCTCTTCTGTACCCACTGTCCATCTGTCTTCCTCTCCTGCACACACTAGCCCCTCTCTTACTTCCTTCTGCACCCTCCTGGCTCCCGGTCAAGCACTCACTGTCCCTCTGTCTCCTTTCTGCATCGACTACCACTCTGTCTCCCTCCTGCACCCACTGTCCCTCTGTTTCCCTCCTGTGCCCACTGCCTCCCATCTGCATCGACTACCCCTCTTTGTCCCACCTGCACACACTGTCCTAAACCCACTGCCCCTCTGCCTCAATCCGGCACCCACTATCCCTCTGTCTTCTTCTCCTGCACCCACTTCCCCTCTGTCTACCTCCTGCCCCCACTGCCCCTCTGTCTCCCCTTCCTGCACCCAATGTCCCTTTGCCTTACTTTCCTTCACCCACTGCCCATCTGTCAACCTCTCATGCACACACTAGCCCCTCTCTTGCTTCCTTCTGCACCCTCCTAGCTCCCGGTCCAGCACTCACTGCCCCTCTGTCTTCCTCCTGCATCGACTACCCCTCTCCATCCTGGTTCACTGCCCATCTATCTCTGTGTGTGTGTGATAATAATACTTTCAAAGATATCCTGCTTGCTGTGTAATGTGAAATAATGGCACATGGCCTAAAGGTAGAGGTTGTGGAACGAGGGCTTAATTGTCTGAAGTGTCAGTAGACTATTTGGAGACCACACTTTATGTTTTCTGTTGCTTTCTTTAAGGATTCATACCTTTTTTGATGGTTCGGATATTTTCTGGGAATTGAAAATGGCTGATTCTGTATATAGATTTAGCCATTTAACCCTAATTCTGCGAACACAATTTTGCAGGAACAGTGTAAGTTCTACAGTGCAATCATTTAAATATATATATATATATATATATATATATATATATATATATATATATAATCAAAAAATAAATTGACGATACCGTTCTGTGGCTAACGAAATGCTTTCATTTGTGCGAGCTTTCGAGATACACTGATCTCTTCTTCCGGCGATGTTACAATGCCGGAAGAAGAGATCAGTGTATCTCGAAAGCTCGCACAAATAAAAGCATTTCGTTAGCCACAGAACGGTATCGTCTATTTATTTTTTGATTATTGAAGCTCGGCTAACACGGTACTGATACCTCTACATGTATATATATATATATATATATATATAGGTAATCACCACCACTATTAAGGTTATGGTGGGTTAACTGACTTTGCATCTCCCAAGTCCTTGCTTAAAAGCTGTGTTTAAAGCAGCATGCATTGGCTAAGGGTTGCTCATGTAATGTGAGCATGAGATAAAAAGTGGCACTGTGTGCTCATTTGCATATCATTTCCCAGAATCCCTTGCTGCAGTGGAAGTGCGGTTTGCTGGGTGATAATGGTGAAAGACAGGGTTGCAGACCTGTCTAAGACATGCAAATGAATATACAGGAATATTTAGAGTTGCTATATATATAGCATATATATATATATACAGTAGCAACTGTAAATATTCCTGTATGTTCATTTGCATGTCTTAGACAGGTCTGCAACCCTGGGAAATGACATGCACACAGTGTCACCTTTTATGTCAAACTCACATTATATGAGCAACCCTTAGCCAATGCATGCTGTTTTATATATATATATATATATATATATATATATAATCTTTCTAGTCCAAGGTAAAAAAAAAAACACATCGCCACATCACATGGTGACGTGTTGCCATGACAACGTCATGTCACATGGCACTACAACATCATGGCGCAGTGACGCTGCAGGAGGAGGGTCGCCTTGTAGAAAGGCTCCCAAAGTCCTGGTACCTAGGGGTCCCAGAGGGTCTTAATCTGGCACTGGAGTGACGTTAGAGGGTTCGTTAATGTTAACATTATACCTTCCACAAACAATGAAATGTATGTGGTGGTGCCGATTTTAATGCCCATTATATTTGTGTTCTTAACATACAAGCAAGAAGCTCAATTGTGGGAGTGAATAGAAGTGTCGCTATAGTGTCGCAGACGGGTTGTAGTATAGAGCTAATACATCTCTGAGGAAGTTCCCTTGAAAACCAAACTTTTCCAGAGTTTTCCTAAATTAAAACCAACTGATCCTGCCAAATGCCTTCTTGGTATCTAAACTAATGAGGACAGTCTTTATCTTTTCCTTGTGAACATGATTGATCACGTCATAATCCGAAGCCTGGCGTTCATTAATGAAACCAACCTTGTCACAGTGAATTCCTTTAGGAAGATTTGGATTCAATGGATTAGCTAATAGCTTGGCACATTGACTTTTAATAATTATCAAATGTTTTTAGCAAAGCTTTACATTTTTGCAATTACAAACTCCAGCGAAAAATGTGAACATCTCTATTCAAGACCTTTGCAATTGGTTTGTTGTCATTCATATTAAGCCATGAGGTGGCAGTGTAATCTTTAGCTTGTTAACTGTATTGAGCACATTCTTACCTTACATCCCTGAAAATAAATATTCTGCTTCATATACTATTGTGAATTAACTGCAGTGGTCTGAGGACCAGATACACTACACTTCGTTAGGCTACTTAACACACATTTAAAAAATGCGCTCAGGACTGTGATATGGTGAAAAACGAAGTGATATAAATAAACAACTTAAGGTGAATCTATAATGTGATATACATTAACCAATTGATAAAGTGATGTGTTCAACAACCATAGATTGAAACCTGTTATTAGGTATGTGAAAAAATTCTCTGACGAAGTTACTCTATAACGAAAAGCGTTGGAAGGCGCGTTCCAGTGCCACTTTGATTGTATCTTTGGACATTGAAGTTCATTGCGAGGCAATTATCCTCACGGACATTTCCATTCAGCCCCTTCCGGTACAACACGCGACGGAACTCTGGTGACATCATCAGAAGTCTGCTGTATAACGGACATACGCATCCAGCGAGGAATAGAACGCTTCCAGATTGAAGCTAACATCCCCTCTTTACCTGGCAACCCACACACCAGCAGAAGTTGCAGAGACGGCATCTTGTGCGAGAGAGGAACTTACCTCATCGATCGGTCTGACTGTCGTGTGCTGTTTCGGTTTACGCCCTGAAGAAGCGTTCATTCGTGAAACACGCGCGTCGGCCACTTACCTACTCCTGACACGCGGGAAGCCTTTCATCTGAATGCAGCATTGATTGTTACTGTTCCTAGCTGCGATACTGCTGGCGCCCCGTGTGCTGTTTATATATTTTGCTCCTTTGTGTTACTATCACACATTAGGATCTTGTTCACCATAGGTCCGTTCCTAATCCACTATACTAGTTAGGCTTGCCCTCGAGCACATCAGCGCTGATATACTTACGATCAGCGGTGATGTAGGGGACAAAGCATGGTCAGATATTATTGTGCTACCTGTCTTTTAATGTATGAATTTCACTTACCTGCTCGAGAGGAGGTTCGTGTGGGCTATCGGTCTATTTAACCACCTGGTATTTGCCTCCGTCGGGGCTCTGCTTCAATCAGCTGTTCCATACTGGCTGGGTAAGGAGCACGAGTATAGCTGTCGGCAGGTTTATTGATCCTGCCGTGATACTGCACGGATTAGCCATTTAGGAGTACTTCTTGTATACACCACCTGCTAATACCTTACTGACTAGGTGGATATCTGGGTTATCTTTTACCAGTGTAATTATACCCACCGCGTGTCACGGTATACTGCAGCTAGTATATATTCTGCGCAGAGGTTATACACTATCAGCTGCTTAGGACTCTATGGAGATTGTATAAGCACTTCTCTCAACACGGCTCTTAGTACCCTCTATGGGTGTTTGCATTAACCCTTATATACACCCTAGACCTTTTTCATTTAAGGCTCTAGGGACTGCAATCACTAAGTGACTTCTCCAGTTCTAGGATAAGCAGCTCTGAATGTATGTGATCATACAGCAGTTTACAGGTGGACACACACAGTATTTTGCTGTGTCTGGCATAGATGTTACCTTTATACCACTTATATGTCACCATAGATTCAGAGCACATATAAGCTCTGAGAATATACATTTATATGTGGATGGACATATAGTGTATGGTGGTTACATCACGGACCTATCTCCACAATAAAGGAGGCTATATACATAGCCATAGATCCTGAATATCCATAAAGGATCTCCATATATACACACCACTTAACTACCTTTGATTAAGTTACCAATGATTACAGTCACGTGCTGTTTGACACATTCTCTGATTTTAAAGCCCATTTTTTTATTCATTGTTTATTAATAAAATATTTTAATTATGTCACTATACATTTAGTTTGATAGAGTGCTGGTAAACTAGGTTTCCTTTTCTTCTGTGTACCTTTATCCCTTACCTAGTAAGCACCTCGAATGTGGTTCACATTGTAGCGGTGCGGGAGTTTTCATTGTGTGTAGCTAATGTCAATAGTAAACCTTATTTGCTAAAGTGAATAACAAAACGTTAACACGGTTTTACTCATTTAAATAGTGTAGCGTTCATTTTTACAGACATCGTTGCTAATGATATGCAGACAAAGTATTCACCCTAACATCGCCTATCCACTAAAGTCTGTTAATTTTAACACAGGGACTTAACATTATGTTAGGTACTGTAAGTCATACTGTACTGTAGCTAAACTTGCAGTTTCTCCATCCAGACCCTGAAAAGGGGGGGAGAGAGAATGCCCTTATCCAGGGTCCTGGATAGGAGTAGAGCTAAGACATACTTAACGTCACCTTATTGGAAGATAACACAAAGTTATGCTACAATAATGTTAAGCTTATGCTAATGAGATGGAGCTGCTTTGGTATACTGTATAATTAGCTTTCATGATGCACGTTAAACTCAGGGTAAATAATGTATGTTACTGTTTTAGTTAACATCACATCATTTGCTTTGATTGTACAAAGCTTGGTGTAACTGGCTTCTAGTAAGATAGTATTAGGGGGTGCTGAGTAACACTTAAGAAAAATGATTTTTTTTTAGGAAGCCCCGCTCCCTTTTTACTTTTTAACACAGATTTTATATCAATAATGTTATAATATGGTTACAATCTTGTTTCTGCAATGCTAAATACATTTAGAGTTTAAGTAATGTACAGTACCGCTACATTTGAAACCACTTGGTCCGCTGAGTAACTGTAAATATGCTCAGCACTCAAAGTCTTACTAACAATAAAGAAACAGATAATGAACTAAATAGAATAGATAGGGTTTGGGAAATAGCAACGGGTTATGAAGGTAGAATGTGAGCAAGTGGGAGTTTGGCAAGCAGGAAGACACCCATATTAAATACAAATAATACAAGAAAACTTATAAAGACTATATCCAATTGGAGTAGAAAAGCAGGGGCAGATAAGATAATAATACACATTGGAAAAAACCTTAAATGCATGCTTGCTAATGCAAGAAACCTGACAGATAAAATGGGGGAGCTTGGATTGATAGCTGCAAGGGAGCAGTATGATAAATAGGCATTACTGAAACATGGTGGGTTGAAACTCATGACTGGGCAGTTAATTTAGAGGGTTATTCCCTTTTTCGGAAGTATTGAGCAAATAGATGAGGAGGTGGAATATGTTTACATGTTAAACAGGATCTAAAACCTATTATAAATGAAGATGTTTATGAAGGGAATGATGAAAATGTAGAGATCTTGTGGATAGAAATTAGCAGTGGAGATAAAAGTAAAAATAATATATTTGTAGGGGTGTGCCATAAACCTCCAAATATCTGTGAGATAGAGAAAGCCAAAATACTTTTTTTCAAATGGAGAAGGCATCAAAACTAGGTCATGTTTGTATAATGGGTGATTTTAGATATAGAGTGGAGCAATGAGATTGGCATTGAAAGGAGACAGGCTTTTGGGGGTGCTTAAAGACAATTACTTGACCAAAATTATCGAGGAACCAACCAGGAGAGGGGCAATACTGGATTTGGTAATATCAAACAATGTAATAAAAATATTCAAGTACAAGAACATTTGGGAAACAGTGATCATAACATTGTCTCATTTGAAATAAATAATCAAAAAACATATTACGTGGTTCAACAAAGACTTACATTTTTAGGAAGGCAGATTTTAATAAATTGAGGAATAATCTACAAGGAATACATTGGAATGATGTTTTTGCTGGGAAAGATGTAGAAGATAAATGGCCAGTCTTTAAAACATTGTTAGAAAATGCACTTATCTGTGTATAACCGTGGGTAATAAATATAAAAGAAACAAGTCTAAACCAATGTGGCTAAATAAATAGGTAAGAGAGGAAATGGAAAAGAAGAGGCAGGCATAGTATAGATTCTTTAAGTCAGAAGGGATGGAGGCATCATATCAGAATTATAAGGAATGTTACAAAAGTTGCAAAAGGGCAATCAAATTAGAAAAAAAATGAAAAAAGGATTGCAATAGAAAGTAAGATCAACATAAAGAGTTTTTTAAGTACCTTAATAACAAACAAACAAAATAGAAAAGAAAATATAGTACCCTGTAACAGGGACTTATCCCTTTGAAGAACCTCTTTCTAAAATCCAACAGGGATCTTGTTAATTGCAGCAGGCCTCCTGTTTCCAACAGGAGAGAGATTCCCCAGCCCCCAACTGGGCTGGCCTGGGGAAAAGATGTCTTGATGCACACAGAAAGACTACAGTATATGCTGACAGCAAGACAAGGGGGACAAGACCTCTATACCTGGACACAGACGTTTCAATAGCACATAAGGATGCAGACCCAGGAGAGCAGAGAGGCCTTCCCCTACAGCTACAACAGAAACAGATAAGAGACTTTCTTGTTGGACTGTTGTATATATATGTTTGGGGTGGCAATTAGCTTAGCTACCCACCCAGTTAGAGAGGGCTGGCGTAAAGGTGTAGATATTCTCCAAAGCAGAGTAGGCCTTAATTTTGTTTATTTTTAATGTTTTGCCGTGTTACAGGCGCAATAAAACCTTATTTTAGTTTCACCTTAAAAACGGTCTCCATTGCATACCTCTGCACACATCTCTTACAGACCCTTTCAGTGTGAGATGGGCAGGCACATTATCGGAGATAAGAAAAAAGCAAAGGTATTAAACACATTCTTTGCCTCTGTATTTATCAGGAAAGAATCAATTACAATAATAGTGCCGCAGGAGGAAGCCACATCCTCCTAAATTGACTAACAATTGGTTAACTGAGGAAGAGGTTCATAGGCAGCTTGATGAAATTAAAGTAAATAAGGCACCTGGCCCCGATGGCATACATCCAAGAGTTCTTAAGGAGCTACTGTAAGTTCAGTAATAGCCAAACCATCACAGTCAATATTCAAGGACTCAATTTCCACAGGCTCTGTACCCCTAGATTGGCATAAAGTAGACATGGTCCCTATATTTAAAAAGGTAGCTAGATCACAACTGGGGAATTACAGACCTGTAAACCTAACATCAATAGTGGGGAAGCTACAGTACTTGAAGGTTTAGTATGGGATTATACTCAAGAATTAACGTCTTTTTGTCCCGTGGACTAAATAGATTTAATACACGTAAGTGCTAGGGGACCGGATGATTAATATCTATAGGACTATTAAACAATAATGATTATCACCTTCACTTCACACACACGTACGATTATCAACATCTACGTTACTTGGATCTACTGTTATATGTTGATTTATCCTTTAAGATACACACTGACATCTTCCGCAAGGAAAATTCAAGGAACGCTTATCTGAGATAGCAGCCACCCTAGGACCCATATTAAAGGAAGGGACAATTTATGAGAGCAAAAAGAAACTGCTCGAGCGAAGCCGATTTCCAAAAACAGTCCAAAGATCTATTTGAAAGATTCCTAGCCAGGGGTTATAGATCTAAGGACCTGCTTGATTCTTGGGAAGAGGTGAGTGATATGAACAGAGATATGTTACTTGTCAGAAAACCCAAGAAGGTTTCTTCTTTTCAGGGTTCACTATTCATTACCCAATTCAGCCAGCAGGCTAATCAAATCAAGTAGATTATGAAAAAACACTGCGATATTCTGCGCCTAGATCCCGTTTTTGGACCGGGTCTACAAGCCGGCCCTAATGTGGTCTTTAGAAGGACAAAAACTATTTCTAACTCCTTATCACCCAGTCTGTTCTCGTCTCAGACACATAGACCGACCCAATCAACCAGAAGGTCATATAGATGTGGTTTCTGTAAGGTTTGTCGACTTATGACAAACCAAAAGCTTTCAGTCCACGGTTACTAGTGATACTTTTCAGATTCATCACTTTATAAATTGTAAAACTACTTTTGTAATTGACTAACTGACCTGCGGCTGTGGCCGACAATATGTGGGGCTGACAAGATGTTTGAAAATAAGAATTATGGAGCCTGTAAGGCTCATAAATCTAAAAGACATTAATCATCTGGTCCCCGTGCACTTTACACACTGTGCTAGGGGAGATAGTAAAAATCACAAATTCTGCGGAATTTAGTTTATCCCCCCCCTTATCAGAGGGGTTGATCACATTAAAAAATTGACGAGAGGGAGGCTTACTGGATATTCATTAGGAAAACCCAGTTCCCATTCAGTTTGAATACTGATTGGGACCTGGGACACTTTTTGTAGTCCTGTAACCCTTCCTCTGGTTTTCATGTATCAACTGTAGTCTCAATAGTTTAGTTTTACATATCTCAGATGGTTTACCATGTAGTTATGAACCGATAATTCATATGGTTCTAGTTCATTTTTTAATTTATGTTATAATAGATGATACTATCTGAATTCTCGTATGTCTCAACCTAGGGAATGTTATATGGTGACCGAGATATGATATTGTCTCTTAAATTTCAAAGTGGCCACTTGATATCATTGTAACTGTCCATGTTTGTCTCTTATCACTACTATGGTTTATCTTTTTATCCTTTTATTGTTTTGTCAGTCTAGTTGTGATTTATATGTGCTATCCTTATTATTATTATTATTTGGTTATTGAGCTTTGGTTGATTTTACAATCTTATGCATTAGGTTTGTAACAGTCCTATTCTGGATTTTTGAATGATCCATATCCATATTTAATGATCCTGAGATTTTCCTAGATTGGATATCATGTTATACCATATTATATGTTCACTGTATGGATTTGCATAGCCAATTATATATTGATTTAGTGGGTACTATTTTTGTACACACAGTAATCTATTCTAGTGTAGGGCCATTATCATTTGGATTTGTTTTAGGGTTAATTACATTTTCTTACTTTTATATTAAATGGTTTATTTGTATAGTTATTGTTGTCATTTCATGTTATTATTTGTTGTTTCCTTTCTTTTTTAATTTTTCTTTTCTTCTCATTTTTCTTTCTTTTATTTCATCCCTTTTTTTTTTAGTTTGTTCTACATTTCTAATGGTTTTAATGCTTGTATTGACATTGGTTCTGCTTATACACTGGGCAAACCACTGGGATAGCTGTAACAAATCTACATAAGTACCAGCACTCACTGTCTAATGGCTAAATGATGAAAACAGTTGTGATTCAGAAAATACATTTAATAATAAAACAAACCAGAAATAAATCAAATGTGTTTGCAGAAACCAGTGTCACAAATGGGCATGTCACAAAGTGAGGGGTGGGGGGGAAAAAGGAAAAGGGGAAAAAAACATGAAACACAAGGAATATACACAAATAATGGAGAACGGAAAGTATGCTGTAGGTCTCAGATTAGACCGGAGACCCCTGGGAATACGCTTAACTCTAAAGTACTCCGCTAAAGTGGTTGCATGTAATTCCAGGTTTATTTTTTGTTAGCCACGCTCTGTTTGGGGGACAGGGATTTCCTATCTGAGGATAATCCCACAGATATCCCAGTGGATTTAGAAAGAATTTTGAAACAAAAAAGTGAGTGCTGGTACTTACGTAGATTTGTTAGTACTATACAGGGGAATAAGGGTCCCCTTTTGTTCCGTGCACCCTGCAATTGCATAAATTTAACACTATCAGTGGGCTGTCTATCGTCCCCCTTTCCACTGGGATAGCTGTGTACATTTATCTTTATTTTTAACTTTAGGGATTGAGGGAATAGTTGGTTGATTCCATGCTGTCGCTAGTTCGCTTCTTGCGGCTGAAGATATGTGCCACAGTAATTTATTCTCATGTCTCGTTACAGGTAATATGGTTTGTTTAATTGAAATAACCAGGGATCCATTGGTAGGTTCAAACCAAAAAACCTTTGTGACCACATTTTGATTTCCAGCCAATAAACTGATATGAATGGGCACCCCCACCACATATGTATAAATGTTGCTTGTACTCAACATCCCTTCAGATATATTGTTGGGTACTCTGGGATGAATTTAGCTAGTCACGTGGGGGTTAAGTACCACCTGATCATAACTTTATAGGCATTTTCTCTGATTGTGATACACATTGAGGATGTAGCAACCGTCTGAAAAATATCATTCCAGTCTTCCAGGTCTAGTTCCTCCCCCAGATCACCCTCCCATTGGATCATATATTTCAGTTTTTGATTCATAGGAGGAGGAGGGCTATTTCTATCTGCTAGACAAAGTGACTCAAATCTAGTTAGCAATTCGGGGGGGGGCGGATTTTGTTATAGAAGGCCTTCAATTGAAGGTATTGGAGGAACTGATTGTTTGGGATAGCCTTTTCTTTGTGGAAATATTCAAAGGGTCTGGGAAATCCCTCTGAGCCTACATCTTTTAATCTTGTGACACCTGCTGTTTTCCAGTCTTTAAACCTATTACGGCCCATTCCTGGACCAAATTTTGGGTTGTCATATAGTGGAGTCATAAGAGAATTACGTGTTGTAAGGAGGTGTCGAATCGCAACAGAGTGCCATAATTTGAGTGAGTGGGCTATAATTTGGCTGGAACAGGAGAAAAAACGGCAATGCACTTGCAAGAAAACCAGGAGGAGGCTCATGGCAGCAAAAGCAAAGATTTATTTGAGCTTCTCAACTGCAGATGTTACGAATACACTAAGGACTTGTCTTTCTGATGCACTGGCGTTCTACACATCTATAATTTGGCTGGATTTGAATATTTCGGGTCTCTTTCTCACTGGGGACCACAGAAGATTACTTAATTCAACTGGGGCAACTAAATCTGTTTCCAAAGATACCCAGCGTCTGTGGACTGGGTATCCATACTCTTTGAGGAAGCACTATCTCAGCGTGAAACATGTCAGAGGTACATCCCCTACACCACGATGCTGTGCACCCCCAATAAATAATACTTTTAATTAATTCGCTTAGCCCCGGATTGTTTTCTTCTTGGACCGGCTGTGCTTCAGTTTTTCCACGAGGATTCCTGTCTGCATTGTATACCAGCTGCACGCACACCTCTGAGACGGCATACAAACAACACTCATGTGAGTAAGAACTACACCATTATACCACTGGATATTCATATCTTGCTCTGGGTTGCTGCCAGATAGAGACCTGCTGTTCACACTGATGTTCATATACACCGGTTAGTTCAGATTAGGTTTTTGTCACACCATTGGCAGCAGGTAACCTATTAATGAGCTCTGCAATCAAGACACTCCTAGTTGTTTGTGATTACTTACCTATCCCAGGGTTAGCCTAAGCTTGTTTATTCACTTATGACTATCAGATCTCACACTTTGATGCACTTGGTTTGGAGGACATTCCTCCTACAATTTCTAAAGCATTAGTAAGACCACACCTTGAATATGGAGTACAGTTTTGGGCACCACTCTATAGAAAATACATTATGGAACTAGAAAAAGTGCAGAGAAGAGCCACCAAATTAATAAAGGGGATGGATAATCTTATTTAGGAGGTTCGGCTAACTAAATTAGATTTGTTTACATTAGAAAAGAGGGGTCGAAGAGGGGATATGATAACTATATTCAAAGATATTCGAGGATAATACAAGGAAAATTCAAAAGAACTATTCACCCCAAAGGCAGTACAAATGACACAGGGTCATCCCTTAAGGTTGGAGGAAAGGAGATTACACCAGCAACAAAGGGTTCTTTACAGTAAGGGCCGTTAAAATGTGGAATTCATTATCCATGCAGACTGAGATGGCAGATACAATAGAAATCTTAAAAAAAAGGTTTGACATCTTTTTAGAAAGGAAAGGTATATAGGGATATACCAAATAAGTAAACATGGGAAGGATATTGATCCAGGGAGTAATATGATATTTAACTGAGTTCTTTTGCTTGCCTTCCTCAGGATCAATATACTATAAGTACAAATATAGGATAAAGTATCTGTCATTTACATTTTAGCCTAAGTTGAACTTGATGGATGTATGGCTTTGTTCAACCTCATCTACTATGTAAGTTATGAGTCTAACTGAGTAAAGTGAGGATTATAATGACTGCCATAAACAGTGACAGTGAGGATAAGGATCCACTGGACTGACAGGACTGAACCTCTTTGATCAGGAGCTGGGGTTGTACTGGATTAGTGGGGCCCAGACTATTTACCAACTCCTGAAAATAAAAAGTTTAAACACTTTCTGTAGGCAAAAATCAGTGGTTCAAGTTTGATGGTGGTACAGAGCACAACTACTTTTTTATGTACAGAATGCATTTGCACAATCCCCCATATGTTTAAGAATAAGCTATTTGTTTTAGAACAACTCTCCCCTTTCTGTTTTTATAGCATAAATGTTGCAAAAATCTTTCTAAAGGAAACAAGAACATTAATATTTTTTTCAATTTATATAAACTTTGGGACAATCAGACACAGACCAACAATTTTTTAAGCCCCTTCTACTTCTGGCTCGCAGGCACTTAAGCAATACTAAAGAGGAACCATTTCCTGCAGTATTGCAGCCTGTAGCATAGCACCCATCTAAAGTCAAGCCGCCATATTGTTCTATCACAGCTTGCTGGTTACGTTACGCATTGTTTTGTTGACAAAAAAATAGAAAACAAAAAAAAGCAGCAAAAAGGTTAAAATGCCAACGTCCTCAAAAACCCAACAATGGCACCAGTTAAAGTTTGATGAATCAGCTTGTTCCAAGACTGTCAGAAAATAAAAATGTTTCCAGCAGTTAGCTGCAGGATATACAATTTCCGATGTGAGCAGCATTTTATGAGCCCTTCCTGGAGGAAATTCTGACAACACAGTGTAATATTGATGCCTGCACAGCTACACTAGAGCATGCAGGTGCCTTACAGTATATCACTGTGGTTTCAGTTTCTCAGAAAACTGCTCTGTGCCCCAAATCATTTCAAATGCTTCCTTAGCAACATGCTTTCTTATTAAGTTAGCATAGAAAAGTGTAGTGTTTCGATTAGCTCCTAGCCAAGTCTAATGCTAATGGGGGTTCCAATATGCTGTGCAAAGGGCTCCGTGTTCGGTCTGCTTGTGTTTTTTCCTGTGTCAGTTCCTTTAACTTGCTGAAATTTGATCTCTTTGATCCGTGCACCGGACTGTCCCTGTAACCTATTAAACATGTCACTGTCATTAGTGCAGTTTGGGCCTCCCGTACATGGGATTGACACTCCAACAAATCCCTATCATTAGATCACTGTGGTCCTACATGAAACCGACACTTTTAACCATTAAATATGTCACTGTTATTTCATAATTTTACATAGAACTAGCCCTTTAACCAATTAAAAAGTGGCTTTGTTCTTACATGACAATCAACCTTTAACTCTTTAAATTAATTACTGTAATTAGGTCACTTTGGAGCCAATGTGTGACTTACCCTTTAGCCTATTAAACTTATCATTGTCATTGGATCACTTTGGTTCTACGTGGAATTGACCCTTTAGACCACGAAGCAATCTTTTTTCTGAACTTTATATACTGTAGTGGGTATATTTGGTTTGGCCTGACAAAGTCAATTAAAGGCCCATTGTGGACAGAAGAAATGGGTTCTATAATTGTAAGAGCCAGTCCTGAACCTTCTGCTTGTGAAATAAAATGTGGAACAATAAGGTAATATTCAGTAGTACTCAATAATTTAATATTTGAAGGCAATATGTGAATATATGCAATAATCTAAAACTTGTGAAGTTTTTAAGCATTTACAGATACCTGTTATTAGAGATGGGCGAACCTGTCAGAATCCGTTCCACTTATTTGTATACTGACAGAGCCTGATGATACTTTCTGTGCCCAGGCCCCACTGTTTGAATAGGTATGCAAGCAGGAGATCTAGCAGAACATGTTACATGTGCAAGCTGGTCAGGCTGGTGTTGATGTTGCTGGAGCAGGTCCCAGTTTCAATATGTTGTAGTCTGCCATGACAGGTTTTGAATCTGTGGCCCTGGATTCAGTTTATGCTGCACCATTTGAGTCTGCTATGCCAAGCACTCTGCTGCTGCTTGTGCTGCTCTAGCTTGGGCACATAAAGCATCATCAGCTGTATATGGGGTTTAGAAGGTGCAATCGCAGGCTGGAGGAGTAAACATGTAAACTAAACATGTTTAGTCCAGTAGTTAATGTGGTTTAGGGAAACCACAGGTGTTTAGGCAGCATTTGATTTACATTTTTAGGTGTTTCATCAATTTATCTGTTGTGCTTTTTGTTTGTTTCACATACACAAATCCTCTAACTGTAGAAGATTAAAAATATGAGCACTCACAACAAAAAGTAATTTTAACAAATTAAATGTTGTATTTGTACAGGATAATAAAGGAAAAAGGAATAATACAAAAATACGTTGCTTCTTCTTCCGAATGTAAAATATTTTTTCCGTGCATGCGTGTATGTCTAATTGGAACCTTGTTGAAATGCATATGCGTGTCATCACATTCATGCGCATGCATGTATGTCTAATTGTCTAACTGGCAAATTTACAGTAGTTGCACCATCACCCCCCCCCCCCACAAAGCCTAACAAACAAAAACAAATTCAACTGCTTATCGACACCTCCCCTAGAGCCATTCATTATGTTTCAGGCTTTGATGAACTGTGTAGAGTCTTGAGGCCAGTTTCACAAGCATGCGCACGTGTGATAAGTTCTTCATGGGTATTTGGCGAGAATAACTTCACATTCAATGTGAATTTCAAGTCTGAAAACAAAAAACATAAAAGAGGCATCCCTTTTTTTTTCTCGACATGGGCTTATTGAATGAGTGATTTTAAGAAATTATGTGAAGCATGTTTTTCATACTTTATCATTTTTTGCCGTTCTTACTATAATTTTTATTTGGGGGTGGGGGTTCAAATGATTCTGATGAACAACTGATTCTGATGAACTGTTCAAATGATTTATTTGAACTACATGTACAGGTAGGGAAAAGGGAGACCAAAAAGCGCACCAGCACAAACGGAGCAGGAAGAACCCAGGACAAAAAAATGATTAAAAGGGCACTTTAATGTGACAAAAGACCCATCCAATGCATTTCGAACGTCGCAGCGTTCTTTTTCAAGGATAAAACACAATGTGATAACATCCATTATATACCCTCTTACCTGTGGGCCGTTTCGCGCCAAAAATCAGAACCTGATGACGTCATAACAGGGCGACTCAGTGCTGATCTAAGGGCAAAAGGAAGTACCAAAGGCAGTGTGGCCATCTTGGATGTGGGCAAACATAGGAACACAATAACAAAGCTTTATTGACCATTCCAGCAGAACAAAATACATTGCTGCTAACTGGACAAGCATATTTAAACGAAATAAAGCTATATTAAACTAAACTAATGCTTAATTAAGGGTACTATTATATCAAGAAAAAACATGAACAAGGTGGATTAAAAAACTAGCTGTGTTGCAACTAAGTTATATACAAAAAAAAGTTAAAATTAAAAACCTCTAGACATGATTAAAAAAAAATGTGCAAGAAAAGTAAATTTAAAGACATATTACACATATATACTGCATAACACAGATTGTGTACCTAAATCGTAGGAACCAGGGAAATACAACCATTATAAAATATAAATTATTATCCACAAGATACATCAAAGAACAATTTAAGCTTACATATTGGCATAATATTTGCATGATAAGGCTTAGGTTCAAAGGTTATAATGATAAGAATATAATGTCCAATATAATGACAATTGTCTTATTTAATCTGTATTACCAACTAATTACACCATAAAACGTCTATCACATAAATGTTTACAAAAAATGTGTTAGTTGCCAGTCAATGTTCAAGCCCATAGGGAAGCGTGTTTGGAGAGTGAAGATCCAATACGCCTCCCTACGGTCCAGAAGGTTGATATGATCACCTCCTCTAGATTTAGAAATAACTGATTCAATCCCCAAAAAGGAAAAATTATTAATTCCTCCCTGACCACATTCAGTGAAATGTTTTGAGACTGGATGATTAGTGTCTCTCAATTTTATGAGCCTTAAATGCTCTAACATCCCGCCTTTAAGGGCTCTAGTCGTCCTCCCCACATACCTCTTGCCACAACCACATGTTATTAGATAAATCACAAATTGACTTTTACAATTTATAAAACTGTTAATCTTAAATTCCTTATTTGGTAATATATTCACACCATGTGGCGGTGGCAAGGCAAACTGGAAAAAACTTTTGGCAGGCTTCATGTGTTTACATGCACTACAAGAGCCACATTTGAAGGAACCCCTAGTGATAAAAGGTTTTTTGAGACCAGAAGATTTGAGTTCACTTGGTGAAACATGAGATCCAATTGTTCTCGCTCTACGATATATAAAAGTAGGACCAGAATCCACATATTTTTTAAGGACAGGGTCCATGGATAAGACATTCCAATGTTTTGAAATTATAGAGTTTACTTTTCCACTTTGTTTACTAAATTGTGAAATAAAAAGAGTAGTGCATGTAAACACATGAAGCCTGCCAAAAGTTTTTTCCAGTTTGCCTTGCCACCGCCACATGGTGTGAATATATTACTGCAAGGTTTTTCCCAACTCAATAAAATTGAGTTTACTCCTAGCGACGGAGGCGTGGCCACGCCCCCACCGGCGGTTCCCCCAATGAGGGCGAACCAGCCGCGTGACGTAATGGCCCTGCCCCCGCAAATCCCCGACCACACCCCCTCCCGTCGCAAGATTCTCCTCTCCCTCACAGACCGCAGATCGCGGTTAGCACTGTGCACGCGCTGCCCCCCCCCCCCCGCGCCGGGCGCGCGTGTCACAGACATTACTGGGACCGCAGCCTAAAGACAGGAAGAGGAGGGCTTGTGTCTGTGGGCAGAGAGAAACCCCGCCCCCTCTGCAAGCACAGGGAAACAGTAGCAGCATAGAGCTTCACCCCGCCTGTGCACTGCCCTGCTCTGCCCCCAGGTTTCGCCGCACAGCCTGCGCCCCCCAGTTTGCGCACCGCTGGTATAAGGAATCAATAGCTGGCACAATCAGAACAGACAAAGCAATACATAACTAAAGCTTATTAAAGCCAGTTGTGACCCCAAAAAGGCTGGGATCCCTCAGAACAAGCAAAAGCTTTGCTTGCTTTGGAGTGATACCAAATATGGTCAGGTGCGTCATAGCTACTAAGTCTATAGTCTAGACTTGTGTAATAAGCTTCAGAGGGATAGATCCATGTATAGTTTAATACACTACATCAGCCGTGGGGTCTCTTGCAGACAGGGGAAGGGAAACATGTCTGGCACAGTGCAGAAGTTCAAGTAAGGTAAAGACAGATAGTTATTGTATATACTGTATGTTATATAACCTCTTATCATACCATATTCAGATTTTTTTATAGCATTGCATTTTTCTTTTCTTTTTTTGATTCATGTGATTCTTTTTTTTTATTAAAGAGAACAAGAAACCACATACAAACCTTGTCTCAGAAATTACAGCTACTCCTTTGTCCACTTTTCTTTCAGCTTCTTTTGAATCAACTGACCCCTGGCTTACATTTCACATGCTGGTACTTATTGGGGAATGTGCAAACATATTAACATTTCAAAGGCTTTAGAAAGAAAAGTAAATATTTGCTAGTGGTACGTAACTTGGCATTAGGATGGACGATTCAGGATTCCCAGAATCTGAACACCCCTGAACTTGGGCAGTATTAAAGTATTCCTTGAATGTGTAGCGTTTAGTGGGGGTAACCTTGTTATTTAAACACTGACAAGACTGTAACAATGGTATTTGGGACCAAGACTAAATTTGTAAAGCTTCCAGTGACTGAGCTCCTGATTAGAACCAACGTTAACACCACCCTAACACCTGTCACTAGTTTTAAATACCTGGGCTTATGGTTTGACTCCCACTTAACATTCGGGATGCACATTGATACCTTGACAACCAAGACCTATGCCAAACTAGGGGTACTTTACAGGAACAAATCCTCCCTAAGTCTCCTGGTCAGAAAGCGTATCGTACAGCAGATGCTAATGCCAATTATTGACTATGGAGACATAGTATATGGCTCGGCTCCTCAAACCCACCTTAGCAAACTTGACACCCTCTACAATTCAATTTGTCGTTTTGTTCTCCAATGCAACTACAACACACATCACTGCGAAATGCTCAAAGAACTAGATTGGTCAACACTAGAATCTAGGCGCAAAGTTCACCTTTCCTGTCTTGTCTTTAAATTCTTCATGGGCAAGCTACCCAGCTACCTGAACAAGCTCCTCACCCCTACCACATGCAGCACTTATCACCTGAGATCAGAGTCCAAAAGACTATTCATGGTCCCAAGGCTCAACAAAGTATCCGGACGTTCCTCCTTCTCCTTCCGTGCACATCAAAACTGGAACAACCTACCAGAGACTCTCACATCCACCACTAGTTTAAGTTCTTTCAAATCTAAAACACAAAGAAAGACAACAGCGCAAACGCACATAGTGAAGTTTGTAAAAATATGTAGTGTATATTAATAGGGTATTATATCTGCGTACATCAGATTAGTTGGTTTACAGCATTTCATGTGCAATACATGAGTTACCAGTCGTCGCACTGTCACTACCAGACCTCGGGGGTTCCCCTTCACAGTCTTCAAGACAAGCTGCCATGATAATGATGTGGAGCCTCCACTGCGGTGCTGTGTCCGGATCGATGTCCTTTCCCGATCACTGCCGTCACTACCGCTCACTCCTCAGGTCTGCCGCCGCCTGCAACTGCTTCCAGCACCTCAGATCACTGAGTTGGTTGGTTACATGTCCCGTGGGGTTTTGCGACCGGCCGTAAAGGGACGCTTATAGCGTAAAGCGTGATGGTATCTTTACTCCAGCATACCGAGTGCAGCTACTGCATACAATAAGTCCAATGGGGATGAACCACGCAGAATGTAGAAATACAGTTCTAGGAATATTAAAATTCTTTATCCAACGCGTTTCGAAGCGTGAGCTTCTTCTTCATCCCTGACGCTTCGCTCACGCTTCGAAACGCGTTGGATAAAGAATTTTAATATTCCTAGAACTGTATTTCTACATTCTGCGTGGTTCATCCCCATTGGACTTATTGTATGCAGTAGCTGCACTCGGTATGCTGGAGTAAAGATACCATCACGCTTTACGCTATAAGCGTCCCTTTACGGCCGGTCGCAAAACCCCACGGGACATGTAACCAACCAACTCAGTGATCTGAGGTGCTGGAAGCAGTTGCAGGCGGCGGCAGACCTGAGGAGTGAGCGGTAGTGACGGCAGTGATCGGGAAAGGACATCGATCCGGACACAGCACCACAGTGGAGGCTCCACATCATTATCGTGGCAGCTTGTCTTGAAGACTGTGAAGGGGAACCCCCGAGGTCTGGTGGTGGCAGTGCGACGACTGGTAACTCATGTATTGCACATGAAATGCTGTAAACCAACTAATCTGATGTACGCAGATATAATACCCTATTAATATACACTATATATTTTTACAAACTTCACTATGTGCGTTTGCGCTGTTGTCTTTCTTTGTGTTTCAGTTACCTAGGGGGTCCTTATCCCTATCAATATAGCTGCAGACCACCAATAGAGGTTGTACACATTTTTTCTATATTTAACACAAGGTGGTGAAGGGTATAACAGTAGAATTAGTAATTTGCGCACTTTATCTGTTCTGTTTTTCTGTTCTTTCAAATCTAAGGCTGTCTCACATTTTAACCTGGTCTGTAACTGTTTCATACGCTCATAATATATATTTTCTTTAACTGTGCACGCAATGTCTTGTATATAATTGTAACGGGTTTTCTGGACTGGCCTGACCCACCCAATCTCATATTGGCCCCTGTGGTCTAACCAGTCCCCATTACAGTGTGATGTCTGGTGGTGCACCTGTTGGCAACAGGACTCCTGAGTCTCCCGCATTATGTTGTGTTGGGGATTGCCAACCCAGACAGGCAGCTGAGGTAGTGTGCTTGAGTCCTACCTAGATCCAGTGCAGCGCCTCCACCTCATCAGGATCCCAGCTTGAGCTTGTGGATGGTCCTGGTGAGGAACTCCTCTGTGGTGCAACCCCCGGTGTAATCACTCCACACTTACACACGAGGGTATCTTTCAACGGGAACATCTTTATTGTTGGATATGGCTAGCTGCCTTCCACAATGGGTGTATTTAGCCACACATGATTGTCCAGCAGCTTCCCTCTGAAAGGTATATTCCTCCTTGATTATGGATTCCCTCTCCCCGTAGGGATATCTACCCTGTGCCAGGTCCCTGGTCACAGTCTCATTATTCCACAGCGTATATATCAACTCTGAACTCCTCTAACTACTCGTTCTACTCTCCTAACTTTTGATCAGTGCTGTGCCTTATGTATCCTCTGGGGCTGACACAACTCTGACATCACTAACCGTGGAGCCAGAGCATGTGACCACTCCCATCCATACATAGGGCACCTCACCAGGGTGTGAGGGCAAACCTCCATAATTACTGCTGGCATGCCCATAACTTACCAGGCCTTACTGTCAGTAGGAGAGATGACTGCAGCCATTTTCCAGCATGGCTACATAATGTATACCCTGTTCATTTATGTAACTGTACTTGTAACCATGTACTATTTGTTTTACTCTGTGCCCAGGACATACTTGAAAATGAGAGGTAACTCTCAATGTATTACTTCCTGGTAAAATATTTTGTAAATAAATAAATAAATATTGGAGCCAGGGGATCTGTCAGTCTTAATGAAAAGGCACTTAAGTTTGTTACCTTGGTGGTAACAAAATAGTCACTTGTTCTGTAGAGTGTCAGATAGACAGGGATCGGAGCTAGGGATAGCCCAATTATCCATAACAGCCTTGCCAATTGTATTTGTTACTGGTGTGAAGGTAGTAATGCCTGGAATTTGTTAATGGGGGAAGGCTTATCTTTCTGGATTGCTCTTGGAGATAGGGGCCTTAAAGCATGGACTCTTTTCACCTCCTTCCTATAGCCCCTTTCCAGAAAACTGTCCCTATTGATTGCTATTCAAATTGGGTAGAGTCACTCACTACCCTTTGTGCCATCAACATACTGTATATGAGTAGGGAGTCCATATTTAAGTGCAGGTGGGTGAAAACTGCTAACAAATTATTACCACCTTATATGATGACATCTATAAGGTTAATGGACTTTTGGTCATATGTCAGCATGTATTTAACAAGTAAAGATGATATCTTCTATAATCAATGGAGGGGCAGTATGGTAAAATAGTCATGTCGTGGAGGAATAGAGAGAAAGTGTTCTATTAGAAAAAAATGCACATATGAATTGGCGAATGAAGGGAATACACTTGACCCCACTGCAGTCCCAATGACTTCAAATTTGAAGTACAGCAATTGTTTGTGAGACCATATTAGGTCCAAAAGGGAAATAAACAATTAAACTGGTGTGCCAGTGTTTCTTGTCTGTAATTAGTTCTTTTACACATCTAATACCATCAGCATGGATGATGATAGTATACAAATTAGTCCCAGTAAGTGTGATGCATATCAGTGGGAAGATCAGATGTAGATTGGAGTGTGTAAGCAAAGTGGCGGTATCTTTCAAGCTGTATTACCACACTCACAGAGGTGGGACAGAAAGGATCGCAAGCACACTCACTGTGTTACCAGACTCACAGGTGTGACAGACAGGATCACATTCACACTCACTACGTTAATATGTCAGCAGGCGTGATGATTTGAGGAGATGGCGATGAGTTTATCTCGATGGAGTGTTGTTCCAGCGTCGAGGTGCAGGCGACTACTTAGTAGCGACGTAACAGGCTCGGCCAAACTTCCTATTCTGCCATTCAGTGCCCTATAGCAGGGAATGCGCAAACTAGGGGATGCAACATTTTCCTGAGGGGGGGAAGGGCAGAGCGCTTAAACAACACTGAAATAAAATGCTGGGGGAGCGTGCAAGGCCTCTGTATGTCTCTTAACTTCTCTCCTGCGGCTTCTGGTGACACGTCTCCGTGTCAACACAGAGTTAAATGATACTGCGCGGGTCAAATGACAACACATGTTTCGTGACGTCAAATGGTGCCGCCGATGCCAGAGAAAAGGTAATGAGGGGAAGGAGCAAGCGGGGGGGGGGGGCAGAGCAGGCAGGGGGACGCAAACAAAAAAGTTTGCACACCCCTGCCCTACAGACATACAGCATACGGTGCGTCATGAAGGTTGGCACCCTGGGGGCCGTTATGACTACACCATAACATCATGGGGTTTTCCTTGTTTTCTGGGAGGCAGTTCACGATTAGCGCTCAATAGTTGCATTGACTGCGAACTAAACATAAGGGGAGGGACGTTCCTTATCCGTTTACATCAACAGAGGCAGGAAGAGATTGATTGAGCGTTCAGGACAGCTATCTCGGATCGACCCTCTGGCACTAATGGGGTAAAGCATGCACTCCCTCCCACAACCATAATGATTCAATTACCTTTGCTTCACAGTAAAGGCGGTTCAAATGTGAAATTCCGTACCCATGGAGACTGTGATGGCAGATACAATAGATATCTATAATAAAAAGGTTAGACATCTTCTTAGAAAGGAAAGGTATACTGGGATATACCAAATAGGTAAACATGGGAAGGATGTTGAAAACCCCCTCCTTCAGTAATCAAATGGTCCCTGTCACAGGCAGAGTCATAAATGACATCACAGGAGGTAACAATCGGACAGCAGAGAGATGCAGAATATTACACATGGTAGCACACGGAGGAAACCATGAAGTCTGGTACAAGTTAGCTTGATTATTTTATTGATATTTAGATTTATCTTGATATATTAAACACACACAGTTATTGGCTTACATAAAAAAAACATTCAAATGATTATTTTCATTGGGTTGTATCCTGTCTGTAAATGAGCTATACTTCTTACACATGGACATAACAGCTCTCTTCATAGGCCTCTGTTCAATATAGTGAGAATACAGCAGTACATGCTTAACAATGCAATAAGTTATATTTCTCTTAAATGGACATCAGTACATTAACTATACAGTATAAGCTTCTCATCTTATTATAATGGTGCCATAAAATAAAAAATAGCACATGGGTTATGTATATTTTAGTTGAGTATATACTGTACCAAAACATGCAGCTGGATTCATTAATAAACATAGTAATTGAAACAGACACACAAATAAATAGAAGCCGATGCAGTCCCCCACCCCCTCCCACAAAATATTGAAAGTGAATTCTATGTTATGCCCTTTAAAGAAGATTATTAACTTTAGTTTTCTTTTTGTTCAAGCTGTTTTTGATTATATGTTCATGTTTCCTTTTAATAGGCCCAAAGCCTGCAGTAGAGTCTCCACATGGCAACCCTACTGCTTATTTTCACTCCATGGAAGCACAATGCTGTCTTCCGTGCAGACTTCAAACAGCCTGAGAGAAGTTGTCTTATCCTGCATGTTTCTGATAGGGCTGTTTGAAGTCCAGTGAAAATATAAAGTGGGGGCCTTGACAGCCATTTTAATTTTGTTTTTTATTTTAGTTTTAAGGAATAAAACACAATGTAAAAATCAGCGAGCAGGAGAAAAACTAGAGAGGCGAAAACAGACTTTCTATTGTGCAGTAAACTAAATAAACCTTTAAAAATTGAACAAACAGAGTGAGTTACATCTAGTATATTTAGTAGCTTTACTAAATAGCCTCCTATGAAGACTACCAATTGTAAACTGTTTTTTTATTTTATGCTAAGGCTTTATGAGCTAACAAGATTTATCTACTGTACAGTAACTTACAGTAACTTCACTATAATAGCAGGTAAGTGGAGAGTGAATGTCGAGTTACTGGAAGCTAAAAGTGAACCGCCCACTTGGAGCTCTTTTGTAGGTAGGTATGTATCATTTTATATATATCACGTCAACAATGTACACAGCGCTTTACAAAATGACAGTCCAAGATAAATAAATGACAAACAATGGGAATAAGTGTAACAGGTAAATGACAACATGAGGCAAAGTAAAGACCCTGCTCCAAAGAGCTTACGTCTATTCTAAGTGGTAAGTTTCATGTCCCTCTGGAATGCACGTCCCTTTCTAACAAGTTCCTCTCTATGCATGACTTCTTTTTATCTCATTATCTGCTCCTCTTTGCTATAACTGAGACCTGTCTCACTCAGTCTGACTCTGCTCTGGAAGCTGCCTTCTCTTATGGTGGTCTTTCTTTCTCCCACACTCCATGCCCTGATGGCAGGGGAGGAGGCGTGGGGCTCCTGCTCTCCTCTATTTGCCACTACCGTACCCTTTCTATTCCTCCCTCTTTCTTTTTCCTCCTTTGAGTCTCACACTGTCCAGATTTTCTCTCTCCCTGTTCATGTGGCGGTCATCTATCGCCTACCTCTACTCATCCCCTTTGTGTCTTTCTCTCTCACTTTGAATCCTGGCTCTCTTTCTTTCTCTCCTCAGACTCCCCTGTTCTTCTCTTTGGGGACTTCAACTACCACATTGGTGACCCCTCTCTCCCTTGGCCTTCCCACTTTCTCTCTCTAACCTCTTCTTTTGTACTTCAGCAGTGGACTGCAGCCAGCACCCATAAGGATGGCCACTACCTAGATCTGACTTTCACTCAAAACTTCTCTCTCTGATGTCTCTATTTCCCCCTTCTTCTCTCTGATCATCGCCTCATCTCATTTTCTCTCTCTCACTTCTCACCTTCACCTCCATCTACCCCTAGTTTGTGCAGAGACCTGAGCTCTATTAACCTACCAGATTTTGATTCCACTTTATGCTCCTCACTCTCCTCTCTCAGTTCTGCTCCAGACCCTGACAATCTGGTCAGGAACTACAACTTTGCCCTGTCCTCCTCTCTTGATCTACATGCCTCACTTTCTCTCTGCTGTCCTCATCCTTCTAGCCCGGACCCTGACTAAATTCCCACACCCGAATGCTGCGTTCCTGCACTCATTCCTCTGAACGCCTCTGGAGGAAATCTCACACTCTTGAAGACTTCCTTCACTACAAATGTATGCTATCCTGTTTCAACTCTTCCCTCTCTCAAGCTAAACGAACCTACTATTCTTCACTATTCAAAACGCACAAGTCTAATCCATGCAGATTCTTCTCTGTCTTTGACTCCCTACTCAGACCACCCTCATCTGCCTGTTCTTTTTCCTCCATCTCAGGACTATGCTGACTATTTCAAGTAAAAGGTGGAATCCATTTGTCAGGACATCCACTCTATCCCCCTCCCATCCTACACCTCTTCCTAACTCTCCTCCTGCCTTCCTTGACTCTTTTTCCACTGTCACAGAAGAGGATGTGTTGTTGCTGATCTCCTCTTCTCCCTCTACCACCTACCCTCTTGACGCCATTACCTCTCATCTCCAAAAACCTCTTGCTCCTACTATAATCCCTACACTCACACACATTTTTAACTCCTTCCTCTACTCTGGTACCTTTGCCTCTTCCTTCCAACATGTAACAGTTATACCATTACTCAAAAAGATCAAGCTTGGCCATACCTATCTTTCTGACTATCGGCCTGTCTCCCTCCTGCCTTTTGCATCTAAACTACTTGAACTTCTTGTATTCTTTGGTTTGCTCCATTTTCTCAGCACCTATTCTCTCCTAGACCCTCTACAATCTGGCTTTCGCACTGCTCACTCCACTGAAACAGCCCACACTAAAATAACTTATGACCTCCGTGCTGCCAAAGACAAAGGTCATTACACTTTGCTCATATTACTTTACCTTTCTGCAGCATTTGATACTGTGGACCACCCTCTTCTACTTCACATTCTCCATACACTTGGTATTCGTAACAAAGCTCTATCTTGGATCTCTTCTTACCTCTCCCATCATACTTTCAGTGTCTCTTCTGCTAACACCTCCTCCACTATTGATCTCTCTGTGGGGATACCCCAGGGCTCTGTCATACACCCAGTAGCGCAATCATGCTGCCTAGGGGTCACACTTGACTCCTCTCTCACATTCTCCTCTCACATTCAAAATGTATCTAAAACCTGTCACTTTGTCCTCCGCAATATTACAAAGATACATCTGTTGCTTGACTGCTAAAATTCTGCCACAGGCCCTTTTTTTCTACTGTCTCGATTAATGTAACCTCCTGCTGTCCGGCCTACTTGCCTCTCACCTGTCTCCCCTACAATCTATTCTAAACGCTGCTGGCAGAATCACTCTACTCTTTAATAAATCTGTCTCAGCGTCTCCCCTGCTGAAATCACTCCTCCTGGCTTCCTATCAATTCCCACATCACACACTCAATTCTTCTCCTCACTTTTAAACCTTTATACTCTTCTGCTCCTCCTTATATCTCAGCTATGCACCATCCCGACACTTGCGTTCTGCTCAAGGAGGCCTTCTGTCTACTGCCTTTGAATCTAAAGCCCTCTCCCGCCTTAAACCTTTCTAACTGACTTCCCCACACCTCTGTAAGGCCTTCCCCTCAATACCCGACTTGCACTTTCTCTATCCACCTTTAAGACCCACCTTAAAACACACCTGCTTAACGAAGCATATGAGTAGCTCCGTGGCTGAAACTATACACCTGAAACATAAAGCTCGTCATTTAGCTTAAACACCTCGTCCTCCATTGATCCTTGACTCTGCAGCGATTCTTGCTGTTTATTTTCAAGCTGGGTAGTTCTCAGAGAGAGAGCATTAGAGGTTAGATGTAAATTCAGCCACAGCTTAGCCTAGAGCAGCTTAAATTTTTTTTTGCATCTCTTTAAATAGTTCTCTGAGAGCTTTTGGAGTTATTTGGGTATTTTTGGGGTTTTCTGGTTCCTAATCTGATTCTGAGTGGTTCCTTACTTGTTTCTTTGACTGCTCCTGTGCCTTCTGCTGCGCGTGCACGTCCACCCGCCACAATTGTTGGAGTCAGGGACCGGCAGGCTACTTTTACCTGGTTAATTTTGGCAGCTGTGTCTTCTTGTCCTTCTTTGGCAGCATCTCCGGTGGCTCCTGCTGTCGCTTTAACTCTTTTTATTTTCATTTTTGGGGGTTTATTTCATTATTTATATTGCGGCGTCACCGGAGCTTTTTCAGAGGGCTCCCATCCATCCAACGCTGTGTTCTCTTTTCTAAATAAAAAAAAGTTTATTTAGTGTTAAAAAGAATGATTTTCTTAAGCTCTAGCATCTGGTTACCGTGGTAACCTGTGGACGGCTCTGTACTCCATTTAACCTCTTGAACACGTCATATTTCAAATGTGTATATCTCCTGAATGGAGCATCAGATTGTAAAAATAAAATAGCATTGGAAAGGGAAGAAAATAAACATCTTAAAGAGGCAATCCAAGCATGCAAATATTTAATTTTTACATACAATTGAAGAAGGGGGTCTCGGAGCTGAACCCCATTAATTTTAGCTCCGGGGCCCATGCTTCTGTAGATACCTACATAGGGGTGTCGGTAGCTGCTCTGCTCAGTAAGTTAAGAAGTAAAATGGCACATACAAAACACATCCTTGCCTTTGAGTAATTTATCTCCTATTATCTACTTTTTCACTGCATCATCAGAATCTCCACATAGACTAGATATAGATGTAACCCCCTGTGTCTGCTATCAGCACAGGACATGGCCCCTTTAAGAATTACACTGGACCATGTGACTGTGCTTAGCCAGTGGAATGAATTTTGTTACCCGCCCCAGATCTTCAAGGTGGATGGCATTGGATGGACTTTGATCACATCACAGAGCTTCCTGATAGAGTTGGAAAGGGATTGCTGAGGGGACTGGTGTGGCAGTTTGTTTTGATATGGTGAGGCTGCTGCAGAACACTCTGCAAGGACCTGACAGGTCCATGGAGTGAAGAGACTGGTGAATTTTGCTGGCCAGTACAAAGTACAGTGACACCTTGGCATCCCTGAGGCTTCCAACTCCGGGTCCTGAGCAAACTCAGTGGCGCCAAGCTTGGTAGCTATCTGGTCTCTCGGAACCACGACTTGGAAATCTCACAGGCACATACACATAGGTACAAGCATATACATTTATCAAATAAAAACCTTTAATAAAATATACTTTGACTCGGTGTCTTATGTTTAAACATGTCTACAGTAAGTCTCCTGGTCTGGTGTCAGGGATAGAAAAATAATATATGTTCCCTACTCTTAGTAGCCTTATCCCTGGCACTGTGACGGTTCAGGGGATTCCTTCCCCTCCATGTGTCCCTGACGCCCCGCGCTTGCCTGCCTCTTCTGATCCTTCCCTGCCTTTCCCTGCTATTCTCCCTTCCTCTGCGGCAACCTCTGACATCATCCCGGCGTCAGCGCGCGCACCCCGCAAGTCACGCGCACCCGCTCGGTCTCCCATTTCCTGCTGCGGTAGTCCCTGCTCACGGTCCCGCTCGGTCCCTGCTCCACTCGCCTTACCTCTGGTGGCTTCTCCCTCTGTGTGCCCTCCTGCTCGGTGGGTGCTCCTGTGGCGCGGTGCCCCGCCCGCCTTGTGACGCAGGCTGTGCGCGCGCACTCTAACCTTACAGAGGGTGCGCGCACACGCTCCTCTTGTAGGCTCTCTCAGACTCCTGGCTCCTCCTCTCGTGCTCTTCAGGCTATCTCCCTCACTGGCTCACTTGTCTCCACCTCTTCTCCTCCTCACCTATCCCTGCTGTCTCCCACTTCACCCTCTGCTCCTCTTCTCTCTCCTATTGGTGTTCCCTCCTTTATAACCCCTGTCTGTCCTTTCTCTCATTGCTCTGCATACTGTAGTTCTTTGTTACCTCTGTGTGTGCAGTCCTATGCTTGGCTCTCCTCTGTGTTCCAGCTTTGTTCCTGCTCCTGCTTACCTCTTGGATTTCCCTGGCTTGACCTCTGCTCGTACTGGACTACTCTGCTCGCTATTGCCCTTGAACCCTGCTTACGAACACGACCTTGCTGACTTCTGTGATCCCTGGACTTTGGCTTACGAACTTTACAATTCTGATCTCTATACCCCTGGACTCTGGCGCACGGACACCACTACTCTTACTCTGAACTCCAAAGGCGTTGCAAGTATTACTAACCATCTCTCTACAGGCCCAGCAATGCCATACCACACTCCGGGCACGCCCTCACTGCTGTGGGTGTGTGGTGATACCCTTCCCACCTCAGTACTGGGGACTGGCCAAGTCTGCGGGCATACAGGCATGACAGGCACACTGCAAATCCCTGACTTTATCTTTATACACAATTAATATCCTCGCAGCTTTATTACATAGCTGGAGCACCCCCTAAACCCCTGTACCAGGTTCAGGGTAACATGGGCATGAACTGGGCATCCCACCTTATGCTAGGGACCCCTGGACTGTTCTGGGGATACCTTGATCCCTGATGCCCTTTTTACCTTTGCTGTTTGTGCTGAAGCAGGGAACCCTGGTGGTGAGTTGCAAGAACATTTCATGGGTAGGATTTTGCCGGAGCACTGTGCTTCAATGTGCCTGAGAATCTTACCTGATTCCCGGGTACATCTTTGGGGTATCCGATAACTTGGGAACCCCGCTAAATAGCCACAATCTGAAAAACGTTTCTCCGCAAAACTCACCTTAAAACTCATAGCCTAGCAAGCTCCTCTGGCTAGCACTCCTGGAAAGGTAAAAACTGAAAAATACTGTATTGTCGCATAATTTACACACAGTCACAGTGATGCATATATGAAAGTCAGGTCCAAGAGCTGACACTCTAGGACCTTCAAACATGGATCAGGTGTAACCAAGTGGGCTTAACCTTTATTAGCCTGGTTACCCCCTCACCATTACAGAAGGTACACCAAACTTGGCCTTGGATCTGGGGCCTGGGATGCAGGGGAAGACAGGTCCGGTTCCCGGGAAGGTGCAGGCATAGGCAAGGGGAAGACGCAAGTAGAAGACTCAGGACTCAGGAATGGACTCAGAAACAAACAAGGACAAGGGAACCAGACTGGGACAGGAACACCACAGGGGGAACCGGACTGGGACAAGGCAGGAACAACGCAGGAGGTAATCTGTTACAGACAGGGGTCAAGACAAACAGGGTCAAAGGCAGAGTAAGGCATAGAGTACTGGACTACTTTGCATGAGTGAAGACAAGTTGCAGCTGCTTGCTATTTAAAGGCCAGAGGCAGCTGTTGGCAATGAGAGCCAGAGAGAGGCTTATTTCCTGTCAGGGGGGTTAAGGGCAGAATTTGCCAGGAAGTAAGTTGGCCACACTTGCTTCAGTGGGATTGAAGCCACTTCCTCTTAGGAACGGAAGGCAGGATTTGCCAGGAAGTGAGATGGTCCTGATTGCTTCAGTGAGGATGATGTAACTTAATGGCAGCGGCCATCTTAGGTAATGAACAGATCCCTTATAGTATCACCCCTTCAGGATCGAACTCCGGACAATCCACTATAGGCGTAGGGGAAACAACAAAGAGAGAGTTTTTACCCAACACGGCGTTACAGGCTGGGTTCCGGGCAGATTTCCATGGAGCGATCAGAAGAGAGTCCAGGCTGCTGTGAAGGCAAGGTACGCGGAACAGGAATTATGAACTAGAACAGGCATTAAAAACAAAACAACCTTGAATCTCACAGGAACAGAACTCCGTGGTCTGGTGCTATCCGGAGGACGTCCAGCCGCCTTAAAGGCAGAGTGCCAGTAACAGCAAAGAGAGCCGAATCCTCAGTGAGAGTGTAAGTGAGAAGCTGCACTATATACAAAGTAAGGGTTCTTTGGTTAAATGCTTTGGCCAAAGGATTATAAGCCTGCTACCATATCACGGTAAACCCTCTTCAGCAGGACCTACACTACCCACAACGGTTTTCTATACCGCTCTCCTGGAGGGAGAAATGTCCCAATATCGGGGTAGCATGAAGAGGACAAGCAGGGGTCCATGTGGGAGTCCAGGCAGGACAAAGCATGCCATAATCAGGAACAAAAGGGGAAAGGCAGGGATCCAGGCGAGGAACATCCAGGGTGCAAGGCACTACAAAGTGGGCATTGGCCATGCTAAAAGCCCCATAGCGCCCCTCCCTTCAAGAGAGAACTCTGGACTATCCAAAGTGGGGGGGGAGGGGGCAGTGTTCCTACCTCTGCGGTTCCATTGCAATGTGTAACGCTGCTGCAGGACAGAATACGGGCCCACAGCGCAGAGGTAGGGTGCAAGTACACCAACCTTGGCCTGGAATCTGGAGCCTAGGATGCAGGGGAAGGCAGTTCCAGTTCCAGGGAAGGTGCAGGCATAGGCAAGGGGAAGACTCAGGACTCAGGAACGGACTCAGGAACAAACTGATTCTGGAATAACAGGAAAACCACAGGGGGAACAGGACTGGAACAAGGCAGGAACAACGCAGGAGGTAATTCGGTACAGGCAGGGGTCAAGACAAACAGGGTCAAAGGCAGAGCAAGGCATAGAGTACTGGACTACTTTGCATGAGCGAAGAAATGTTGCAACTGTCTGCTATTTAAAGGCCAGATAAAAGTGATAAGTAGAGCACAGCTAAAAAAGGAGCAAGGAGAGGATACAATAAATGCAAAAATATTTAATGGAGTAACCAAAGCATAGAGGATAACCTTCAACGCGTTTTGAACTCCTTACAAGGAGTAAAATACAAATGCCTGGCAGTCCCTTTTAAACATAAAACCCATTCTCCGCTTTGCGCCAAAACAGCATCATAACGTCATGACGTACACTGTGGTGGCCAGAGGCAGCTGCTGGCAATGAGAGCCAGCGAGAGGCCTTACTTCCTGTCAGGGGGGTAAGGGCAGAATTTGCCAAGAAGTAAAATGGCCACGCTTGCTTCAGTGGGATTGAAGTCACTGCCTGCCGGGAACTGAGGGCAGGATTTGCCAGGAAGTGAGATGGTACCAATTGCTTCAGTGAAGAAGATGTAACTTCATGGCAGCGGCCATCTTAGGTGATGAACAGCTCCCTTATAGTTGGCACGTGAGTGTAGCCCTCTTTCCTGCTGATATAGAGAGACTACTAGTGCTGTATGTACTTGCTGGCTCAGCGAGATCTGGGCCTCCGCTAACTGGGAGCCTGGGGTAACAATATGTTCTTGGCAACGCCTCCACTTACCCAGGATCCCCAATAATTAAGATTCCCCTAGGTAAGAATAATGATAACAAGCCACAACGTTGTAACCTTTTACTAATAAGTAATTGCAAAACCTTAGCTTACACCTATTAGGAATAAAACACATATAATCACAGTACATGATACTCAGTAATTATACACCAGTGGCCTGGCCACTCTCCACGTTGAGTAATGTCACTTCCCACCACCACGTGTACCCCACACCGTGTCCAATGTATAGACTCAGTCCCTTGGTCACTCAACCCAGTGTCCCCCAAAGAACCCTACCCCAAGGCGGAATCAGCGCCTGAAGGTACCGGTGTTGCACTTATTAAATACCTTCCGGTCACTCCAGCAGCCGGTAACAGACTTCGAAAAGGATCCGCCGATCCAGCGTAGTCTCTCACGAGTTTGGTAATTTCCAGCAGCTTGAGCCCAAACCACTGAACATGCAGCAGCTTAGGAAGAACACTGCGTCCCTGTCTGCTAATACAGTAAGGGAATAGGATGTCTCTCTCTAGGGCGGTTCCCTGCAGTACCACAAGCTGGTGGTAACTCAGGGTCTGCACTGGGGCCTGAGGGGAAATCTGGCCTACGCAGGTGGGTCACTTACCCCCTGCACACACATTACCACTCCCCTTGCTCCTCCGTCACCCTCTGCTAGCGTGGTCTCTCCCCCACGCTTCCCTTTCCTGCCTGCCAGCAATCTCTTCACTCCTATTCGTTCCCTGGTGTCATGTGGCTCCGCTGAGGCTCGTGGGAATTGTAGTTTTACTTCAGAGCCTCCTGGTTATTGGCCAGCCGTTCACGCGCTTACACTGGGCATGGGCGAACTCTCTCCGTGCCTCCGGTCGCGCATGAGTATTGCGCAATGCCATTTACAACATGGCGGCGCCCTGTGCTATCGGGCTGCTGCGGAACCTCCGGACGCTCCCTACACAGCACCCCTCGTGATTGCGCCCTGCAGCGGAGGTAGAGGGGAAACCAGAACACCCCTACATGAGGATAAAGTAAGAATGCTAGAGGAGAGAGAGATGGAAAGAGTTGGGGACATCATAAAGTGTTAAAGGAAAGTGATGGAAGGGAGGAGAGAGATTAGGGGAAAAAGAGAGCAGGGGGAAGCGTGAAGGGGGTAGGAAGGATTGGGGTTGGCTTTTTAGAATTTCCAAGCAAAGTCAGGTACTTTCAGTTATTATCATATAAATGTTTCTCGTATAACATAACAAAACAGCTCCTCTATTTTTAAGCTCTGTTCAAAATGCTAATGCTACTATGTTAATAGTTCAGCTCCATTCACATGAGTGGGACTAAAATCTTCTCCAGCACAGGGAAGTACAGGTGGAGGAAAAGGAATAATAATGTGTGTGTTAAATGTTGCTATTGTTTTTAATGGAGTGGTGTTATTTCTTGCATTAAATATTGCAGTGGCGTTACCGGGAAAGCTGTAAACTTAACTTCATCTGTAGCTTCAACGCATGTTGAATACAGGGGCACATTCGAGGAAATGGGCAATTGAGTACCTTAGAGTTTAGCACCACTTAGTAAATATGGTTCATAATTGCCAGCTCGTTTGGTTGAAAAACCCTTTTAGACTATGTCAGCTTCAATTTGACCTGAATTTAACACATTTCAGATCTACAGTATTTAGGCCGATATATTTGAATTCATTTAGTCAACCATGGTTTACAATGTAACACCGCCATAGGCTGGCATGTGTTCAGAGTGCATACAAATATTGAAACACTATGTACACTAACCAGGTAGTGTAAATACAGCACAGTTAAATACAGTACCGTATCTTTAATCAGATTAATGAATGGAATGGACATATAGCATGCTAAGAACTATGATCTTGAAGATCTGATATGTTTATATTTGAAAGTTCAACAAAGGTAAGTTAGCAAGAATGTTGATATGAATTGTCGAGCTTCCTGAACTTTTATAGCATTGTTACCTACAAAGTTTGTCGTTATTATTTGCCCTTAGATATGGCTTAAAAGATACGTTTCACACAATTATTAAACAGTTCTGATTTCCTGTGACTCACTCACAAAATGACATCTGGCTGGAAATATTGAATTAATCACCAGTTGCAGATGTTCCCTGCAAGAGTTGGAGATCACAATAATATGCTGAAGAAGCGCAGCCCCTTCAATTTTTTTATTTAACTTTTTTGACAGAGGCCTTTTAGCCTTAAGGCTAGTGATTGCTGGCCAAACTAATTAGCAACCTTAAAAAGGTAATCCTAGGACCAAACTGTACATGTTAAAGGCATCATATCTTGGTGATTGATACCTTTTTTGAAACAAAATCTGATGCCTATAAGTATGTTTACATAATAATTTTAACTAATTTTGTGTACACGGTTGAGCTGAGTTTTGAGAAGAGTTTGAATTCCTCTGGCTGATCCCTTTTGTCTGACGTCACTGTGCGTTCAACAACAGTTTTTACAGCCAGGGACCACCCCTTTCCCTCTCCCCTTATTATATTTGGCTCTGCGATAAGTCCAAGGTGAGAGTAAAGACAACACACCCCATTCACAGGTCCCCAAGAAATGCAATTTGCAGTGAAATTCAAGTGAAACAAAAGAACCCAGATCTTTGCTATTTTCATGGTTAGATTATTTGTAGGAAGCCAATTAGTTTGTTAAATGGTTAACAAAAGTTTTTTTTTTTTTTTTGCTGGCTGTGTGGCGCTGCAAGTGTGGGCTTCAATAAAGACATAGGACAGACCTGCTGTAACAGTTGAAGGGACTTATGAAGGCACCCTTTGCCATATTGATATAGAATGTCTTCTAATACAGTAGACACATACCTAATGATCTTTTATAACCATATTTATTATCTGGAAAAATGGTTGGAACTTGCCTTGTGCCTTTATGTTCATTTATTAATAATGGAAGGACTTTCAATACCATTGGTAGATTGTGTATCAAAAAGACAGAAAGGGAGTCAGACAAGTGAACAGATGGTGACAAAGAGAAATAAAGACACAATCAATATATATTCCACTATTTTTTTTTTTGGGAGGGAGGCACACATCCCATACCTTGGGAGAATGATGTCCCTAATACATAATAATTGCTTTTCTGGGAGGCCAGTGTAAAACATATGGGTACCACTAATATAGGATGACATTACACTTTTACTGAGCTATCTCAAATACAGTATGTTGAATGTACATGGTCTCAACATAAATCCCATACCATACATATTGACTTGAAAGTACAGTACTGTAGGTGTAACTGAAACTACCTTGTTAGTTACCCACTATAACTGTTTGGAATGTTATGACTTTATCATCTAATCAAACAGCCTGATGTAACAACGAAACAAGTACTCTAAAGAAAGTCTTTGATGTTTGCATTGTATTGGTCCACCATGCATTATTGTCCCTACCATTCTTATTGCCACGTCATCATCTTTTCACTAGACTTTTCATATATTTTATTATGCTTTAATGTTATGCTCATGCTTCTTGCATGTTGTGATATCTTTTTAATGTACCTGCGCACATGGGCGTCCGCAGAAATGTTTTCGGGGGGGGCTGGGGGGCATAATTTTAACTAGACAGAGAGAGAGAGTGGGTGTGGGGGTGTGGGGGTGTGTGGGTGATGGAGTGGGTGACTGACACTTGGGTGGGTGGGTGACTGACTGACTCGTGTGTGACTGACACTTGGGTGGGTGACTGACTGTGGGTTGGTGTCTGTATTCATTCACAGACATACAGACACAAATACACACACTCTCCCTCTCAGACTCTCCCTCTCAGTCTCTCCCTCTCAGTCTCTCCCTCTCAGTCTCTCCCTCCCAGTCTCTCCCTCTCAGTCTCTCCCTCTCAGTCTCTCCCTCTCAGTATCTCCCTCTCAGACTCTCCCTCTCAGTCTCTCCCTCTCAGACTTTCCCTCTCAGACTCTCCCTCTCAGACTCTCCCTCTCAGTCTCTCCCTCTCAGTCTCTCCCTCTCAGTCTCTCCCTCTCAGTCTCTCCCTCTCAGACTTTCCCTCTCAGACTCTCCCTCTCAGACTCTCCCTCTCAGTCTCTCCCTCTCAGTCTCTCCCTCTCAGACTCTCCCTCTCAGTCTCTCCCTCTCAGACTTTCCCTCTCAGACTCTCCCTCTCAGACTCTCCCTCTCAGACTCTCCCTCTCAGTCTCTCCCTCTCAGACTCTCCCTCTCAGTCTCTCCCTCTCAGTCTCTCCCTCTCAGTATCTCCCTCTCAGACTCTCCCTCTCAGTCTCTCCCTCTCAGACTTTCCCTCTCAGACTCTCCCTCTCAGACTTTCCCTCTCAGACTCTCCCTCTCAGACTCTCCCTCTCAGTCTCTCCCTCTCAGTCTCTCCCTCTCAGTCTCTCAGACTCTCCCTCTCAGTCTCTCAGACTCTCCCTCTCTCAGACTCTCTCAGACTCTCTCAGACTCTCCCTCTCTCAGACTCTCTCAGACTCTCCCTCTCTCAGACACACACACACACACGCCTCAGACAGACACACACACACACACACACACACACACACAGTGGAGCAAGAGATGCAGCGCCGGATGTAAGTGCCTGGGGACGGGAGGGGGGGGGGGGAAGGCCGGCGATCCGACCAGCCAGAAGTGCATCACCACTACCCGCCCCCGCGCTCATCTTCCACACCAAGGGGACGGGGGATGGGAGCACCAGGGCAGGAGGGAGCGGAGCACCAGGGCAGGAGGGAGCGGAGCACCAGGGCAGGAGGGAGCGGAGCACCAGGGCAGGAAGGAGCAACAGGACAGGAGGGAGCACCAGGACAGGAAGGAGCAACAGGACAGGAGGGAGCACCAGGGCAGGAGGGAGCACCAGGACAGGAGGGAGCGGAGCACCAGGACAGGAGGGAGCACCAGGACAGGAGGGAGCACCAGGGCAGGAGGGAGCGGAGCACCAGGGCAGGAGGGAGCACCAGGACAGGAGGGAGCGGAGCACCAGGGCAGGAGGGAGCACCAGGACAGGAGGGAGCACCAGGGCAGGAGGGAGCACCAGGACAGGAGGGAGCAGAGCACCAGGGCAGGAGGGAGCGGAGCACCAGGGCAGGAGGGAGCACCAGGACAGGAGGGAGCACCAGGACAGGAGGGAGCACCAGGGCAGGAGGGAGCGGAGCACCAGGGCAGGAGGGAGCACCAGGACAGGAGGGAGCGGAGCACCAGGGCAGGAGGGAGCACCAGGACAGGAGGGAGCACCAGGGCAGGAGGGAGCAACAGGACAGGAGGCAACTCCTCCCCCCCCTGGCGGCCGCACCCCTGCACCTACCTACTATCACCCTGGGCGGGTGGGCAGCCACGGAGACCCGGGGAAGAAGGGGGGACACTGTGCAGCCACCAGTAGAGGAGCGGGAAGATTCTGCGTCACGGACAGTCACGCGCTCACTAGCAGCAGGCACAGGAAGTGCCGCGAGCGGCTGTGAGCGGGCTCGGGGGGAGGAAGGGGGGGTCCCAGGTGGGGGGGAGCAGGGAAGATACGCGCGCGCTTCCTTGCACATCGTGAGCGCGCTAAATCCTGTCACGCCAGTGCCCTCTGTCTCCCGCTGTTGGCAGCCCAGGATCCAGTGGGGGGCAAGCGCCCCCCTTGCCCCCCCCTGCGGATGCCCATGCCTGTGCAGCTATAGTACCTTGTAATGGAGCAACATGAGAGTACTTCATAGATTAAATTATAGTGTTCAAAGCTGAAATCTCACAGGTATCTTCTGTAAAGTAGGCTATTGTGCATTCATCTGTTGATGCATATAGATGTATCACAACTTACATCTACTCCACCAGGGCCAAAATGTCTATTAGAAATATGAACTATATAAATGAAAAAATGCAGGTTTTCATAGATGTAGACATGCACAAGTTTTTGAAACCTTACAAGGTCTTAATAATACAATGTACAGGAAGAGACTTGTGTATCACTAAATCCATGTAACTCAATTACAACCTGCAATGACCTGACTTTCTATTACAACACTGGATACAATGTAACTAATAACAGTTGATATTTTGGTCCTATTGATGGGAAAAATTACAAACATATTACTAGGAATTCATTTTTTTATGTGTTTGATGGACGCAGTTGTATTGTAATTTCCTGTAGTATATGTTTTCTGTAAGGCACTAAACACATTGTTGGCACTATGTAAATACAATTATATGGGCAAATAGTTCGTTATTTTATTCCTAAATCTGTTTTCTAGCTGTGAATTCAGACCAGCAACATCGACAAACCCGGCCATACCTTGGAGTGCGTGTGAAAGAGCCCGTCAAAGAACTGCTGAAAAGAAAGCGTGGGAATTTTAGCAGCACTAATACCATAACATCTACGGTAATATCTAAACCTTCATTCAAGAGCAAATGACTTTCCATGAACGTTAGTTAAAGGTGCAATTCAGAAAACAAGCTTTTGTAAAGAATTTAACAGTTTAGTTGGCTTAACTAAGGATACATGCCGATGCTAATAGCAAAGGTTTTGCTGCTTCATTTTTTTGGATGTTAATGACAAGTTACATTTCTTAGGGTTCTCCAATGAGGAAGTGTTTGTCAATCAAGTGCCAACTCTCTCATAAATCTCAACTCACCATGTTTATATAATTACTTCATTATTTAAAAATGTTGATATGTCAGATTTTTGTTAAAAAAAGGCATTGATCTCCCAGATCAACTCCTTACACATGTCACTGGCATTTGTTCCCTTTGGCCCAAGGGATTGCCCCTTGGAAGTTGCAGTCCCTCCTGGTTCAAAATGAACCAATTGCAGTGACATGTTTAAGATAGTAAATCTGGGTGACAGATGCCTTTTACAAAAATAAGACATCTACAAGTATTTTTAGATAACTGTTAAAAGTTTACTTGTAGACATTGTGAGCAGAGATACTATATGGGAGGAATATGATTGTCCATTTAGTTCAAATGAGTAGCACATTTTTATCTTATACAGCAGTGCTCTTAACTCCTTCAATGCCGGAAGATCCTGCCACCTCCACTCCCATGGCCCCCTGGCAGGGCTGCCACCTCTCTGGGTTTGACCCGGAGACTCCGGGTTTCGGGTACTTACCTCCGGGCTGCGGGTTTAGCCCGTCAATCTCTGGGTGGCGGAGGAGGGGGGCGGCGTGCTGCGGCGGTGTCTCCGGCATTCTCCAGTATTTTAATTCACCCTCTAACTGCAGTAAACATGGCTGCACGGCAACATATGACATGGCAACGTGACGGTACCCATGGCAACGTGACGGTACCCATGGCAACATGACATTATGCATTGCCACGGCAATGTGACACCGATTAGCGTCATGACTTCATGTTGAACTCCGTTGCCATTGAATTGCGCAGCCATGTTCACTGCAATTGGAGGGGGAGTTGCAGCAGGATGCCGGGAGATGC
This sequence comes from Ascaphus truei, assembly GCF_040206685.1. Classification (NCBI taxonomy): domain Eukaryota; kingdom Metazoa; phylum Chordata; class Amphibia; order Anura; family Ascaphidae; genus Ascaphus; species Ascaphus truei. The sequence goes on along the minus strand of NC_134488.1, from coordinate 59,092,448 downwards.
CGCCGCCGCACCATGCCACCAAGTAAGGGATTTTTTTTTTTTTTTTTTTCTCTGGGTTGGCCATCAGCTGAAGGTGGCAACCCTGCCCTCTGGCACTAACGATCATGGGATCACTGTCCTAAGCACTCACATGATCGCTTCCTCCTTCCATTTAGTTTGTGGTAGACTCTCCTATGAGCACTGATTGCGAAAGCTTGCTAGAAAACAAACAAAATCCAATGACGTATTGCATACATCATAATGCTTTCTAGGGTACCAGCCTTCATGATGTACGCTGTATGTCTATATGACACTGAAGGACTTAAACTAATTTTTCAAAGGGCTGTATGAGAAACAAATTAAGTAGAAGGGTGGGAAGTGTACTGCGAACTAATTTTAAATACCTCTAAAAGGATTTAAAAATGTATATTTTGAAAGCATTTAGAAAATCTGTACCACATATGTTTATCTCCTTAGCTATATCTTGATTTTCAATGTAAAAAAAAACACTTAGCTACCTGAGCAACTGCAATTAATTTAGCTGGAGCACACAGTCCAATGACCACTCCAAAGTCCTTCAGGGGACAGATTTGGACCACTGGCAGCAAGTTGAAGAGCCCTTTTGTGCAGTATTAATTTATCAATGCAATATTCTATGTATTGTAGGTGACCTCAACTTACCAGACGTATCCATCTTACACACCAATTGGTAATGCATCTAAAATGTAATTATTTAATTTATTTTAACATCCTTTGTTAAGCCTCCTTGATACATCATACTGTGTTTATTATTTATTGTTTCCAGTTTCCAATTCCAATGATCTGCCATATGGTGATATAGATATTGCTGCATCAGCTTTGCCTATCCACGATGAAGGAACCCTGTACACTGGTTGGATTTCTCAGCCTTCCTCTGCAGCTTTTCAACCTTTAACCCAATGGACAACATGCCCAGAGTACATTTCACATGAAGCGGTTAGCTGCCCTTACACTGGAGATATGTATGTCCAGCCAATGTGTCAAGGTTACACTGTTGTGGGACCTCCATCCGTGTTAACGTACACCTCACAACCACTGTTAACCAACTTTACAGTAAGTACAGTACCTCTCTAGGCAAATAACTACAGTTAAACAAATGTATCATTAGCTGATCCAGCTGATTATTTTATAATGGATATTCAATTATAATGGAAGCAACTTGTCTTTTTAATTTTAAATATGGTTGCTATGTAGAACATTTGGGGCAATATGTACTAAATGGTACCCAACAATGAGACACCTTACAGCCTAGTCATTTTAACTTCATATTGACCATTCACTTAAATACGCCATAAGTGGTTTTATGGTTATTATGCCCTTTGTGTTTGTGAATCATGATGAGTATTGTGAGGCACTTCTAACCATTTACAGTAACTTTCATTCTAATTAGAATATTGTGTATATAGGTTCCATATTTAATGTAAAAATATAAGAAGAAAAAATAAGTAGCAAAATAACTAATATGTTAAATTTTATTTTCATCAAATAGTCCATAATAAGTGCATTATACAGATGTACTGTAGCCAAGGTTATTGCACCTGTTCATAATGCATTTTGATGCGGAATACCAACCATTTCTAATAGGATTCAATGGCAGTGATTGTCACGGGGACCAGCATTTTTAACACCTTTACCACCAGGATCACTATCACCAGAGAGGACACAATAGTTCAATAAACAAAAGTTTATTCTAGCAAGTCAGCAAACACACAAAATACACAATCACAATGCACACTCACCAACTGGGGCCTGGGGGAGAAGAATCTAGCCTCAACTAGGTGCAGGGGCCTGCTTCAGTAGGCTTGCCCTGAACTGCTTCTTCTCCAGCTTCTCAATGCTATTCTTCAAATAGCACTTTCGAAAACCCGCCAGTCGTGTCTCTGATCAACTAGCAAATTCTTCTGGTACTCTGATCAGCCACGCTCATTATATAGCCCACAGTCTGCTATACTTTTCATGGAGCAGGGGCCACCGGCCAATCAGAACACGGATCGTGGCGATGCAGCCAATTGGAGGACAAGGACTCGTTCGACTGCACCAATTGGAGGAGGGGTCTGGCCTAGGCACTCTGGACCTCCCCTTGGTGAGGGAGTTGCTGGCAAGCGGGAAATTCGAACCGGTCAATGGGAATCATGCCAACGGCACTAAGACCTGGCAACGGTTCCCTTGGACAGCCCCATACCTCCCTCTGGGTAGGCGCCTCTGTGTCTCGGGAGTACAAAGGCTCTGCCCCACGAGAGCCATTTCCCAGACCTTATTATCAGCTCTTCCCCACTTACCATTGTCCTGGACTTATGCTGATCCCAACCTTCTGGAAGAGATTACACCAAACATATACATTACATTCAGGCCAAATGAGCTTCACAGAGGTGGCCATTACACACGGTTTTGGGGCAGCCAGCTCGGATTAACCTTTATTATGTGAGGCTGACTACCCCTACCGTGACAGTGATAATACAGAATATCACAGAATATTCCACCATAATGTACCCGCGGGTACAAAAACCTTGGCTACATCTGTACACACTAACTGTAAAGTTGGGAAAGAATACTATTGTCTACTTCTGACGTGTTTTAGGGCCATTGCAAGCATTAAGGGCTATTACACTTTACTTGTAGTGGATAATCCTCTATAATCTACAAAGTAATCAATTCTATCTAAAGTGTGATAGCCATGGTTAGGCCAGTCAAGCATTAAGAAGCATTAAGGTTTATTACACCTTAATAAATATGCCCCATAGTCTGCAATATAAAATGTAATAGCCATAGTTAACGGTCATTCAAGTATTAAGAAAATTTAGGGTATTACACCTTCGTGGTGAAGTAGTAAATAAGTGGTATATTCACAATTTATATTAATACTCACTTTGTATTTACTATTTCCCTTTAGCGGTGAAATACAGTAGTATATAAATAGTGAATATATCCCATTTCCAACAAAGGTAACAAGACCATGTAAAGTACGATATCCTTAGTTAATTGTAATTTGGTCATTAAGAAGCTGTAACGGCTATCACACCTTAGTAAATATACCGGATATTCTACAAGGAAATAAAGCTACCTTTATTTTTTAAGTAAAAACATGCCTCCCCTTCAAGGGGCATCGCAATATTTTACAGTCAGTTTGACAAGAAACAGAATTAAATACAATTATTTTGTTACACAAGACAGACAGAAAAAGTCAGTGTTATAATAATAACATTAAATGAACAAAGGCTGTACATTCAGTTTACAGATATTTCATGGACAGTTAGAGTTATGATTATGGGCATAAGCAACATTTACAGACCGGATTAAAAGTGTGTTAGAAGAGGTAGAATAAGCCTGCAAGGTGTTGTTAGGCAGGGTAGATTGAAACATTGGGTATAGGGGATAAGAGGGCTGGTGAGTTTAAAATGCAATAAAAGAGCTGCAATGTTACCAAACAAGGCCTTTGGGGTGACTCGGGTGTTATATCCAATAAATTCTTTGGTAGTAATGGTTATGTAAACCGTGATGGCCATTGGCAATGGCTATTCAAGCTTTAAGAAGCATTACAGGTTCTCACACCATAGTAAATATACCCCGATGTCTACCATGACTGGAGTATAGCGTTGACTATGCTGTGAGCATCTCACATCTTATAATATCTTCTTTTATTTACTAGACAAGAAGCACCCCTTCAGGTCTTGCTACGCAAATGGAGTATACAGATCAGCAAGCCCCTCTGACTTATTTCCCTTGGGCTCAACCGTTTTCCACTGTTCCTGCAGCAACTCACACCATACCATACCAGACAGCTCCGGCCACACTGCCAGGACCACAGTTTGTCCCCATACCTATTTCATTACCAGAACCAGTGCCACATGAACTAGATGACACAAGAAGAGTAATCAACAATATACCCATTGAAAAACTACTGCAGGAAGATGATGATAATGATTCTTATGTCTTACATCATACCCTTTCTATTGAAGGGCTTTAAATGGCTGGCCCTTCAAAACGACATAGTATTTTTTGATTTTACTGGAAACTTATTGTAATGTATTAAAAAAAAATGTATTGTGGTAATAGAAACTCAGCCAAGAATAATCTTATTATGTGACCCTTTGAGAGCAATTTACAGCACCAAGGGGTCTAAAAGAGCTGTCCTGCTTAGCAACATATATATTGGAAATGCTATAAATTGAAAGCACCCAGTCGTATAACACATTCCATTTCAACCTTTTTGGTGCCGGACGTCTGGTATTGCAACCATGATTGTTTGGGTAGTTATCACACAGTCACGAATGTACTTCTGATGATGTGATCAGAAGTGGAGCATTCTCCTCTACTGGACTGATCACGTTTAATGCCCCAATGGAGCGGGGAATGCGCTGTCCCCCTAGAAAACAATCCTACCCAAAATACCTGTGTTGATGTTGCAGAATAGGAGCAAATATTAAGATTGTATAGTATTTTTTTAGTACAATATATTACAACACCATAAAACTGTACAAATAGTGATTGTGCAGTTGAAGAAATAGACATCCTTTTTAAAAATAAAATTGGCAAAGCAAAGGCAAAAATATCTGAAGCGCCATCAGTTTTAAATAGAGAAATAAATTGATCGAGAGCCTTATGGTTTGGTATTGCCAATAATCAATTGATTTTGGCCCTAGATTTTTAATCACATTAAGAATCACGATAAATATAGACAAACAAAAGAATCTTAAGTGTTTTATTAACCCGTTGGCAGCTAAAGGAGTCAACAATGTGTTAAACCAATAGATTATGTTAAGGAGAAGCACCCCAATACTTCTCAACACAGGCATTTTGCTATATTCGTCCATTTCTTCAACATTTTGCTATCATTATTTCCTGTGCATCCTTTATTGTTTTTACGAATTCTAACAGCTGTACTCTTTTGTGTCTCCCACAATGACTTTCACACAAATATATCTATATATCCAACACCCCCCTTATGTATCTTCACTCATCATCATCCCTTTTCAAATAAAAAAGTGCAGATGTGTACTGTTGTTGTAATCATGGTAAGCTAATTACAGTACCGTACAGTATACCACAAAAGAGAGGGAGATATTTACTGCTATTCCATAAGATATCTTCCATGCTGGAAGACACCTTTTGGCTCCATTGAATTGAATGGGCTATTGGGGGCCATATTTACTAAGTGGGTGTTATTCCATAGGAAATCTTTAATGCAGGAATACACCTTAAACCATACATTTAAATGTGCCTTAAAGGCCATATTTACCAAGCCAACATATTTACAGGCTTATGGAGTAACATCGCTTAGTAAATATAGCCCATAATGATATAATGGACAATTGTGCATATGTATTTTTATTTTTACAACTTTAACTTTCGTAGTTACTATTCTGGTCTGCATCAATTGTCAGCTCGGATCTTCCCACCTTGACTGATGCTCAATAGGGTTTTCTAAAGATGAGCACACATATCAAGGCATTGACTTTTTCTTAAGCACTTGCTCTATGCTGTTTGGTTCTCCCTCTTATTAGTCTTATTTCATCAAATTTACACTCGCATATATACAGAAATACACAATTTCAAATGTAGTGTGGATCCAGAATTACAGTAGAGTGAAGGGAAAATTATGAGAAGAGGGTTATGATAGGCACCGCTAGTGACATTATCTAACCATTACCATTAATAATAGGGAGGAGATATTGGGCAGTGATGATGATTCATTGATGATTCTTTAATATTTACAGTATATTTGGAAAAGATTAGCAGGAAACCTGAATAAATGCAGCTTGGTACAGTATGTGTTGAAATCTTACCATATGATTAACATCTCTCTTGCATAAACTGATCCTCTGGGTAAAGTTGATTTCTGTGGCTCACCTCACCTGGATATACAGTAAGAGTCAATCAACCAATTTACAGCAAGTAGGAGTTAATCAGCCAATCTACTGTATGTGATGTATTGTATCACTTCCCTTATCCCTACCGATTGATAGACCCCACAACTGGTTGATTATACTATCTTGACCACTTTCCCTTACAAACAAAGATGCAGATCTTCACAATCACTCAGTTCTGCTTATTCAGTTTCCCTCAGAATAGATGCTGAAACTGAAATCAGTGAGAATGAGCATCTCATGTTAACTTCTAGCATTGAGATACTACTACATTCATGTTAGAATGAGGTAAAGTTATATTGTTATATTGTAAAGCAACCATGGGTTAAATAGACAGACACTCTTAATAGTGTGATTCATTTATTGGTATATGCATGTATCTATTTCAAAATGTATCTTTAATTTGTAACACAAAACGTAGTGGCTCAGATGAATGCAGGAATACCTGGAGAATAACTAAATATATAGTATTGCTGAATTTTCAATTATGTTGGTTTATTTTTGTCAGTATATTGAACACCTGTTTTAAAATTATTTAAGGTAATGATGCCACTTGCAGTTATTTTCTGATTTCTGTTAACAGATTAAATAAAGGATTTTACACATTGGTTTCATGGTTATCTTGTGGTCTATTCTGCATGTATAAGTATTTATCCCCTTTGTTGACTTATTCATTAAAACTAAAGGAGCATTGAAGTCTGGATGATACACAATGTCATGGATTAGGTAAATTTATTACTTAATTTACTGTAATTAAGCATGTGGGACAAGTTCCATTTCCACTGTCTCAAAAGCAACATCAGGTTTCCCTAAAATAAATAAACATCCTGTTAACATTTCCAGTGACTTTGTTCGTCCACTATCCAGATCTCCAGAAAAGCTGCAGGAAAATCAAATAAGCTAATGGGTTTCGGTTAAAGGCAATAGTTTGATAACACTTTGATAGGGTGATCATGTATTACTTATTCAGGCATAAAAAAGTTTCACACATTTCATTTCCAAACCCATATTTATCTTACCAGCTGTAAAACGGCAATCTTAGTGAGGCAGATCATTAAAATGACTAGGGGTCGCATCTCTGTTATCAGTGGTTATTTGGCAGTTTGCATAAACTCATTAGTGCAACTTATTAGGCCCATCCTTATCCTGTGAATGTCATGGTTGATTTGCAACCTTCTGTTTCACAGTCCTATGAAAAAGAGAGATATGTTTTGAATATGCCTTTTATTGCATGCCAAGGCTCTATCTGCACAATATTTATTTATTTGAGCCCTGGTCCATGGCAATTACCTTTGTCTGTTTCAATACAGTTTACAAAGACTGAAGAACATAGTATTTTCACATACTTCAGCATTTACAGCAGTAAACCACATCATGGCCAAAGGCCTTGTACTTCGACTCCAGTTACTAGTTACTAGGGTCTAACAGTCTTTGTAAATTTTTGCTCTGTACTTTCTTTGCAAAGTAATTGTGGTGCCATCATTAGACAAACAGATCTGCTTAAATCTAATGTTCCAGACAAATAGCAGTAGGTATTCGTTTTCCACAAGATAGAAATACTGATGCAGCCAATGTTATTGCAACCTGTGGTGGGCTCCCACTGGTGAAATAGTGCAATAGCCCCACCCCCCTTCTCGCGCACGGCTGATTCAAAACAAGGTCTGCTTCTCACTTCTGCTGCTGGTGCATTGTGTATGTCCCATTGCAGCTCGCCATTGGTTCCAATAATGTTAGCTACATCTGCAAGTAAGACAGTTACTTTAAGGGTGCTTGAACCTTTCCAAGGTTGATAAGTTGGAAGTTAATGAGTTGATAAGTCTAACGCTGATAAGTTGTTTAAAATATGTTTTTGACCCATTTGGTTAAAAACTTGTTTTGAACATGCCAACAAGTGTACATTCTATTTATATACCTTAAAACAAGCCATTCAAAATACAAGAGTCATATATATGCCATTCTTAGAATGTAGTTTACTGATCTCTTCTTCGGGTGATGTTACAATTGATTAAGCCAAAAAACTTTCTTAGAAACAAGGCAACTAAAAGACAAATAAAAGCATTTAGTTAGCCACAGAACAGTATCGACTATTTGTTTTTGATTATTAAGCTCGGCTAACACGGTACAAATACCTATACCTATACATATAACACCTCCCCCCCCCCCCCCCTAAGGAAGATTTGCATTCTACGGGTGTACCTGGTGCTGGTTAGCTCACCTGCTGTAACCAGGAAGCATGAGTCTCCACTGATGGTAGTGGGCGTAGCAACGGGACAGGCTGGTAGTTCTTCGGTACAGTGCCTCAAACCTGTAGGGAGCTGCCGGAGGCAGAGAGTACTGTAGTTCCAACAGGAACCCCTTTTCTAGTAACCACACAGAGGCCAGGAACAGTAAACCTTTTATTTGGCATACCAGACCCGATTCCTTCTCGTGCAAGAGGTACTGTTTACACCGACAGCCATGGAACATCTTCACTTGCATCTTGCATTTGGTTACTTCCCTGACTAGGCCCACCAAAGGGCTTGAGGCCCTTGAGGCTAGTCACCCCCCCTTACCCCCTGATGGGGTAAGGCAGACACCACCTTACTCCGGGGAGCAGGCTACATCCTGGAATCAACCACTGCATTTGGGTCAGGAGCCTCTTACTGTAAATACCTGGGGAGGGATTAATAGCCCGCCCCCAAACTGGGCAGATTTTAATGGAGGAGCCACTGTCACACCACACTATGTGCGACCCATTAACACCCCCTCCAGGCATGACGCTCCCAACTGCCGTCCAGCCTGCACCTGGCTATGGCAACAAATTATCCAGTGTGCCAATGGACTCACATCCTGGCCCATGTGAAAGGGATTTAACCCCAGCACTGCCTGCACTTACCAATACTTACATGCTAGGCCAGGGAACACATAGCCAGGGGCACTAGGCTACATATATACATATACACCCATATATATATATATATATATATATATATATATATATATATATATATATATATATATATATATATATATATATAAATATATATATATAAAGCAGAAAATAATGATAAGACTCTTTGACACCAAAACCAAAGGACTTAATGCGGACATGGGTTTTCTCACACCTATCAAAATTGCTTGTAACTATCCTGCTTGCCTCTATTCTTATCCACACTTTCTCTCTCACCCCCCCCCCCCCAGTATCCCTCCCTCTCCCCACCTTTCTTTGACACCGTCCCCTAGCTTCAAACACATTTAAGACCCTACCTTATCTACAGTAAATATCTGCTGGGTTTTTTTTTCCCCCCTCTCTCTACACTGTTTTAGCCATAGAATCCTTTGTATAGCAGTATTGCTTGACCTGAAGAAGAGAGGATAACTCTCAAAAGCTTGTCCTATGACATAAATTGTTAGTCAATAAAAGAGGTATCACCTAATACTGAAGAACTCATTTATTCTGCACTATATACAGTATATATAAATATTTATTTGCAGGGCTTGACAAATTGCAAAAATAGCTACTCGCCCAATCAAAAAAAGCGACTCACCCTGGCCTCACACTCTAGTCCCGCCCCAATTTGAAGAAAAAAAATGCAATAATGGAATAATTCACGTCTCTGACAGGTCTGCAAGCCTGTCTTTCTCCATGTACACTGAGCATACAGTGCTACACAACTACATTCATTAAACATTTGTGTTAGTCCTTTTTATTTTTATCTACGTATCTTGACTTTTAAGTCATAGGCAAGAGAACTTCACCAGCTCATGCCTCCATTACAAGAGGCCATTCGATATCTGCCCTTTCATTTTCTGATTTAGTATGGCAAGGGAAAGGGGAGAGAGGGGGAGGAAAATCTCTTGCTACAGTCTATTATAGAAGTCGGTGCTAGGGGCAAAAAGGAATAGTTCGATGATAACTTGCCAAAGCAAGCAAAAGAAGCCCCTACAGTAGAGCACTCCTCACCAATGTGGTTAGATTAGAGGGTTAAAGCAGGGGTGTGGAGAGAGAGAACGAAAACCGCGTACAAGCTCTAAGTGGTCCGGCTGCAGGTGCACTAAGTCACTATTCAAAACAATATATGGAGCTGACACCGGGTAATAGGGAATAAACGGTGATGCAGTGATAAGTATAAACGGATGATAAGGGAGGACAGGAGGGGAACAACACAGGGACAATATAAGGTGAAATATATTCACATAGTCCCCATAGCCCCGGCGAGCCCGGTGTGGAGTAGCCTTACTCACGATAAAACACCGTCCTGAGTCCCTTCCTTCAGCTGCTTCCCTGACGCTGCCAGAGTGAATGCGTCTCCCGTGTGGCTTCCGGTGGTGTAACAAGATCCTCACAGACGACGGCAAACAAGTATGGATCAAAAGAACATCCGCTCCAAGGAAAAAGGTAAGGCGCTCACCAACAATGGAGGGTTAAAAACAACTTTAATAGACTACATAAAAAACAAAGAAACAAACAGTGCTAACTACTCTCCCATGCGTTTCACGCCACTGTGGCGCTTTCTCAATTTAAGCTTATACTGGGTTAGTATCCCTGCATTGGGAGTACCCGTTATATATTTTTATATATATTTTTTTATATATTTATATACTTACCTTGGTTTTGGTTTCTAGTTTGTAATTATATGTCATGTGTAGTACTGTGCTGCTTTAACCATTTAATTTTTTGTGTGGTCTGTGTGACCAGTTATTAAATATTGATTTTTATGCTAATCCGTGGTGCGCTTGTGTGCATTGTTTTTCTTTGTTGTTTGGAGGGCTCTCTAAGGAGCTCTCCATATTAGGAGTAATTGAGAAGTGGCTCCTGGTGCCGAAAGCTGCAAGCGGATTACAGACCTTTTATAGAACAGCACGACCTCAGAAACCTTATTTTTACCTATGGTGCAAATTGGTGCACATAAGTGGGGTGAAATTAGAAAAAATTACATAACAGTCTGTGAATTTATAAATAACATACTTCCCCACCGACTTTTCGAGCGCACCACATTTTTCACCATTGTGTCCAGTATTTTTGCACAAGCCACCTGGTAACCCTAGTGTTGGTGTACCAGACACACTGCATTTGGTTTGTTTGGGAAAGGGGAAACATAAACCCCTTCTCATTTTAAATATCTTGGGTTTTGGACTTCCTGTGACATCAAGAAGAATGCTGCCTGAGAGACTTGCTCCAGGGCCCCCTCCAACGAATAACTTAAGCACTTAAATAAACAAATCCCCCACCAAACCTAACAGACCTGAACCCCAAAGATTAACTGGGCACAGGGGTGGCACAAGGGTGGCCTCTGCCTGCTTTCCGGAGAGGGGTTGCCGGCGTTCTGGGAGGCCTCCTGTAAGTCCCGACCCGCGGTGGAAGTCCCCACCTGGCTGACGCGCAAAATCGGAAGAGCATTCTTTAAGAGCGGGCCGGGAGGTAGGAGAGGTGGCGGGGCTAGGCTCCGGGTGTCCGGTCTAACTGCGGGGTTCGGGGATCCCCCCCCGCGTTCGCTGTGTCTAAAGCGCGCCCGCGGCAGCCTCCCGCGGCCCCGTGGTAGAGCTTGGGCAGCATCTCTACACTTTCCCCCCCCCCCCCGTGACGGAATCAATTAAATAAATAGAAAATAAATCAAGCTCCATACCCCATCAGGAGATCCCGGCAGGGGAGAGTACCCCCTGGCTGAAGCAACTGCGAGTCACACCACGAGGCCTCAGAGGAGGAGGCGGCCATCTTAGAGGAGGCATCATCTCCCCTTAAAGGGGTGTACGGTTGGCTATCCCAATCACCAAGAATTTGGCCCTGCTGCCTGAGCCTCAGGGTGCTATAACCCTCTACCTCCCCAGCAATTGTACTGAGCCAAATAAATAAATAAATAACTATTCAGTGGCTCCAGAAACACCCCAAAAGGACTGCAACATTCTCCCCCCCCCCCCTCAAATAAAAACAATAAAGAGGGGACTGTCAGACTACAGGGGACATCCCCCGAAGCAGGTGCAATGCTGCCAAAGAACAAGCGGACCCAAAACACGGTCACTAAGTTCTTTGCACCCGCGCACCGCCAGATGGAGCCGGCCGCCGAGACCCAAGATGGCGTCGCGGACCCCGACCACGCCGGGACAAGTGCGGAGCAGATCCAATTTGAACTGCCTGAACACGGACTACACAAAGATTTCTTTGAGGCCCTATTTAATAAAATCAGAAGGGGGTTCCAGGAAGATTTGGCTTCAGCCATAGAAGGCCTCAGATCTGACGTAGATAACCTCACTGCACGCGCTGACACACTAGAAGCAAAGGTAGAGGAGGTCTGCAACACTCAATCAACAACAGAGGACGAGGTGAACAGGCTTGGTAACCTCGTGAACGAGCTAAGGGATGCCCTCGACGACCAGGAAAATAGACAGAGGAGACATAACATCCACATCAGGAATGTGCCAGAAACAATCCTGCCGGACGCCATACAAGCTTACCTGAACAAGATTTTTCTGAAACTGATCCTGGATCTGCAGGAACATGAGCTACTGATGGACCGCACCCATCGTGCCCTGGGACCCAAATTCCCAGACCCCAACCGCCGCAGAGACATCATAGTCAAAATGCATACCTACACCGCAAAGGAGCGAATCATGGCGGCTAGCAGAGGGGTGGGCGACATCCAAATAGGAGAAGACACCCTGCAGATCTTTGCTGACCTGTCCGCCTTCACAATCAACAAACACAAAGAGATGAAACCCTTAACTACTATACAGAGGGCTCAAGGCATCCGCTATAGATGGGGATTCCCCTTCAAACTGCTGGTCCCCAGAAATGGACGCTTTCTAACCATTGTGGACCCAGAGGATATCCAGGACTTCCTTAAGGCTCTCGGAATACCCTCTCCACAAACCCAACAGCCTCCCCCCAGAGCGGCCAACAAACCTACCTCCTCTGAGACCCCCCGTGCTTCGGAACGGCTGGCGAGCCAGAAGCAACACTAGAGCCAACAAACCTCATCTCCCGCTATGGGCCGGAAGCACTAGCTCCCCACCAAAACATGCCTACAGCCCATACTGCTGCGACAGACCTGCCGAGGACCGACGAGGACTTGAGGGAGGAAGGCTGCCAGAGGAGCCCCACCCGAAGGGAGACCAAGACCTGATGTTCCTGCTACCTCCAATCTCGGCAACTGGCACCGCAGCACCACATCCCCAGCGTAGAAACGCAGAGACAATCAGCGACAGATCCCCCAGCACACTGCCATCTAGAACTCAGCCAAGACCCCCCTCCACTAACCCTCATTCCCCCCCACCACAACCCTTTCCTCCCCTCATCCCCCCCGCCCCTTCCCCCACCCCCGCCCCCTTCCCCCACCCTCCCTCCCCCCAACCTTTTCCCCCTCCCCCCAACCCCTCGCCCCCTCGACCCACCCCCATCCTGAATCCCCCCCTCCCCCTCCTCCCCTACCTGCCCCTCCCGACCCCCCCCCTTTCCTCCCACCACTTACCAGAGCCGGGGGAGTTGGAGTCGGAGGGTGACGACCCCAACCAGGGGCCTCCGACCCCGGCGATCATGGTACAGCCCCCCGAGAGAAAACCCTGGCTACTGAAGAGGACTATGCAGACTATATCTCTAACCCAAGGGGGTTCAGCAACAATCAGGTTGGATCCATCTTTTCCCCCTGACCCCGATATGCCACCAACCTACTCCTACCCCCCCCCCCCGCCCCTCCGCTACCGCCACCGCTACTGTCCCCAAGCCCTCTCCCCCCCTCTCTGATCCCCTGTACCCCCCCATCCCCCCTCCCAGAGAGGCCCAGACCTGGGCCCCCATCGCAACGCCAGCTCCCATACAATCCAAAAGAAGAACTATATACCCCTGAAATTGCGAGCAAACCATTAGCCTCCCCCCACCCCTCCCCCACACACCAGCCCCCCTAGCCCCACCCCTCCCCCACACACCACCCCCCTCCCCCACCCTCCACCTACTATCCACCTCCCCGCCAAAGGGAGGCAAAGCCCATGACAAATATCACGTGACAGGATGCACAGAGAGCTTATCAACATCATGTATGAAAATGCTTACATCTATGTTAAAATGTTGTGGTATAGATCCCTCCCCTTCCCCCTCCCCCTTTTTCACCTCTTCCCCCCCCCTTCCGCTCCTTTCCCCCCTTTCCCCCCCTTCTCCCCCCCCTCCCCAATCAACAGAAAGGGTAACACAGCCTTCAAACCCTTCCCCCCATCCCCTCCCTCCCCCCCCCCCAAGGCAGCCGAAGTGATGCGTAGGGAAATGTAAGGAAGGCATTAAAAAAAACAAATACGCAGCCACAAGGCAAGGCAACCAAAACCCTCTGCCCCTCTCCCCCCCCCCCTTTCGCCTCCCCCCCCCACTCTCGACCCCCCCTACCCCTCCCCAACAAATCAAATTAAAGAGTACTCTATGAGAGTTGAAAATACTACTAAAATGTGACAATGCAGTCAGAAAGCATAACCACCCCCCCTTCGCCCCCTCCACTCAAAGAGGCACAGGAATATGTCAACGATGCGTTCCATAGAAGGTATTTTGAGGATGTATACAACAATTTTGGGACTAGAAAGATGCTGAAATGTTTAGAGTAATAACCTGATTAGGCTATGTCTACAAAACATCAACTGTGGAAAGAAATGCTTTATATGTTTGCACACAGGTTTTTCTACGTTTTTTCTCTCCCTTTCCCCTCCCCCTCCCCCCTGCTCTATATCCCTCTCCTCCCCAGTTAGTCCCATGCCCTTCAGCCTACAAGACTCAAAGGCCACACTGCGCCGCAAATTTAGACGGGAGGCAGCTTTCCCCTCATTTTACTAGGTCTCCATTAAACACAGTATGTTCGAAGACACAGAGGGTGTCGGACCATATACCTAGTTCTTTCTCCCATTCCAGGCTTGGTGTCCTGGAAGGATCTCCATGGGTATTTGACCCCGCCACCATTCTCACCGTCGTGAGAAAGGTTACTCTTTTGGGCCTGTTAAAGGCCCGTATGTTCTTTTCTTGCCCTATGTGTCCACCCTTCCCCCCCTCCAATCCGATGCCCAGAGACGTCCTATCCCTTCCCATCCACACTGACTAGGGACCTTTGTCCTATGCCTGAAGAACGAGTTCTTGTCATGGGAAATCCAAGAGCATCAGAGCCTGGAGCTCTGGGAATACCCCCCAAGGGACAATGTCTTCCATTAAATTAATCTCACTTAACGTCAAAGGACTCAATTCAGTAACAAAGAGGAAGCTATTCCTTCAGGACCTAAAGAAATCAAAGGGAGACATTGTCCTCATCCAAGAGACTCACTTCAATTCCCCAACCCCACCCAACACATTAAAAAATGTATTCCCCCAGGCATATTTTGCATCCTCGCCAAGCAAAAAAAGAGGAGTAGCCATCCTTATACGGAATTGCGTCCCTTTTGTTCTATCCAAGTCACTCCCAGACCCCGATGGTCGGCTGCTGATACTACAGGGCACCCTGTCTGGCACCCCAATCACGCTTGTAAACGTCTACGCCCCCAATGACAACCAACTCCCTTTCCTAAGAACACTCCTCCAATCCCTAGAACAGCAATCTTTCTCATCTCTGATTATCGGAGGTGACTTTAACATGGTGGCCTCCCACGCACTAGCAAATCGAACCCCGCCCCCACCCTTCTCCCATCCTCTCCCACTCCATACACCATCCAATCCCAAAAGAAAGCTAAGAAATTTAGTGACATCATTGAGGAATACTCACTAGTGGATATATGGAGGGCTCAGCACCAGGGTCAGAGGGACTATACCTTCTTCTCCACCCCTCATCAGTCCTACTCGAGGATCGATTATTTTCTAGGTATTAGCAACATCTTCCAGGCGTCCTCCCAGTCAAACATAGGCCCAATCACCTGGTCCGACCATGTACCAATTGAACTTAACCTATCCATACCCTTTGTGAAAAACACCCAATACAAATGGAAATTAAATGATTCCATGTTAAACTGCCCTGACACAGAAATGGTACTCCGCCAAAAGCTATCAATGTTCTGTCAAATTAATGCAGGTTCAGTCTCCGCCCCAGCCATGCTCTGGGAGGCCCATAAAGCCTCCATCAGAGGAGACCTGGTTTCAATCGCATCACACAAAAAGAAAATTAAACTTAAGCTCCAAAAAGAGATCTTAGACAAGATCACCAAGCTAGAACAGCAGCATAAAACTACTGCATCTAAAAAAACGCTTAACAACTAAATCTAGCTAGATCTGCCCTCAAACAGACCCAACTCAAGGAAGTAGAGAAGGCACTAAGGTGGTCGAAGCAAAAATTCTTTGATAAAGGCAATAAAGCTGACAGGATTCTAGCCTCAAAACTCAGGGGCACGAGAGTCAAATCTCACATAGCCCGCATACAGACACGAAATGGACAGACCACATGCATAGAAAAATAGATAGCACAGGAATTTGCAGACTTTTACTCGGACCTTTACAACCTTCATCCCCCAACCCAGGACCCGGTTAGCCTTAATACTATCTCACAATATCTAGAGCAATGCAACCTGCCCATGCTATCCCAGGAAGAGGTAGAGAAGTTAAATAAAAATGTCTCCCAAGAGGAACTATCTGAAGCCATTAAATCCCTCAAATTAGCCAAAACCCCGGGCCCAGACGGTTTCTCAAACTCTTATTATAAAAATTTCATGCCAATCCTCTCCTCATACCTATTAGATAAGTACAACTCCTTCTTCCAAGGGGAACCAATCCCCGCTATGATTACAGTGGCAAATCTGGCTATAATCCACAAGGAGGGTAGAGACCCGCTCCTCTGCGGTAACTATAGGCTTATCTCCCTGTTAAATACCGATCTCAAAATCTACAGTAAGATCTTGGCAAACAGGCTAAATCCAATTCTCCCTAGGTTTCGTGTCAGGAAGACAAGCCACCGACAACACCCGCAAAATTGTGGATATAATAGACCACGTGCATCTCACCGGATCCAAAGCAATGATTCTGAGCCTCGACGCTGAAAAAGCGTTCGACAGAATCAAATGGTCTTTTTTAGACCAAACATTGCTGAGGTTCGGCTTCAGTGGCCCTTTCCTAGAGGGAGTGAGAGCCCTCTATCAAAACCAAACAGCGTATGTCAAACTATCAGGCGGCTTCTCGGATCCAATAAAAATCAGGAACGGGACCAGACAGGGCTACCCGCTTTCCCCCTTGTTATTTGCCCTAACCATTGAACCTCTAGCGGCCAAAATTAGAGCCAAAAAAAAGTATCAAGGGGATCCAAATTGCGGACCGAGAGTACAAAATTTCCCTATTCGCGGACGATGTGATTCTGACCCTCGATGACCCCCTTTCCTCCCCTTCCTAGCCTTCAAAGGCATCTGACTCAATTTGGGCAGGTCTCTGACTATAAGGTAAACATAGACAAATCGGAAGCCCTAAATATCTCCCTCCCACCCCAGACGTGGAAACTTATCCAAGCCCACTACAAATACAAGTGGAGCTCCACCTATATAAAATATCTGGGGGTCAAAATTTTCAAACTCGTATAACTCCCTTTATCAACACAATTACCCCCCTCCCTATTTGACCAGATTAAAAAAGACTTGGAAACGTGGAAAAAACACCAAATTTCCTGGTTCGGAAGAATAGTGTCCGTAAAAATGAACGTCCTCCCACGGTTACTATATTACTTCCAAACCCTCCCCATTGTAGTGCCACGCCCGGCTCTAAAGAACATCCAGTCACTAATACTCCAATTCATTTGGAACGATAAGAGACCTAGGGTCCCAAGGTCAGTGATGCTCTCCTCAAATGCAAGAGGAGGCATGGGGGTCCCCGACTTAGTCAGATATTACTTCGCAGCACAATTGAAGCAGGCTGTAGTTTGGAATTGCGACCCAGCCTCGGCCTGTTGGCTCGCAATAGAGTCACATTATGCAAAGCCTCACTCCATCCAAGTGGCACTCTGGACCACAGGAGAGAGAAGGAGTGGGCCACAGAGGTTCGGCCTCGGAGCAATGAGATGCACGTGGGACGCATGGCTCAAAAGCAAAGGGAAGTATGGTCTGCTAGCTTCTCCCTCCCAGCTCACCCCACTCTTTGGGAACCCCAACTTCCCGCCAGGGTGTTCCACAAAACAATTTGACCAATTCCAGGGACACAATATTAGGATGGTTGCCGATCTACTGCAGAAGGGAGAGATCCTAACTTTTCAGGCATTAAAGAACAAATTCCAGACCCAAGACCTTCATCTATTTAAATATCTACAACTTAGGCACTTCCTACACTCACTGTCTCCAACCTCCAAATTCCCCCCGCTGAACCGGTTTGAAACCCTATGTCTCAAAGACATATACCAGAGAGGCCTGATATCACAGATATACAAAAGCACGGAACTGACATCAGACCCCCCGGAACACCGCTATATGCAAAAATGGTCGGACGAACTAGGTCTCCCAATAGACCTGGAAGACTGGGAGGATATTTGGGAGCAAGCCACTAAAACCTCAATTTGTATGACAATAAAAGAAAACATCTATGAAATTATATTCCAGTGGTACCTGACCCCGGCTAGGCTGAGCCAGGTCTACCCCGGCACACCTGACCTCTGCTGGAGGGGATGTGGTCAAAAGGGAGACATGGCCCACATTTGGTGGTCATGTCCGGAGATCCAGAAGTTCTGGACCAAGATCCAGACACTCATCTATGAGATCACTGGAATCCCCCTCCCCTTGGACCCTCTGACCATGGTGCTGAGCAAACCCATTGGCGACCTCCCCCCACCAATGTCCCGGCTGATCAGGGCCATGCTGACAGCGGCCAGATGCTCTATAGCGGCAGCCTGGAAACAGATTAAGGCCCCCTCGAGAACCACAGTAGTGAGAAGGGTTAATGAGGTCATGACTATGGAGAAGCTTACGGCCATGCTCCAAAAGAAAATGCCCCAGTTCTGGAAAACATGGGATCCCTGGATCGAGAGATAAATCCCCAAAAATTCAAAGCACCTAGGTCTAGCAGCCACCCCCAAACAATTGGAGAGCTACACGGGGACACCTCTGGGCAAGCCCACATAACCCCCTCCCCCTCTTTCCCCCCCTCCCATGTTTGTCTCCTCCCCCCCCCTCCTCTTCCCTTACTCTTTTTCCTACTGAAAATGGAAAACTGTTATTGGTCCTTCTCTGAAAGTAATGAGCAGAAATGTTGTGGGCCCACGACACTACTGTATGTAAAATTATCTATGACTGTGACCAATAAAAAAATTGTTACAAAAAAAAATCTTGGGTTTTACTTACTATGCCTCAAAGTGGGTACTTGGGCTTGAACTGAGGTATCTGAAACTAATCTCACAAATTGCTAAATCCTATTGATCAGCAAGGTATCTCAGTTTATACCATAATATAATGTAGATATTATTGATGAATAGTCCTTTTTACTGATTGCCTAGTATTTTAAAAGTATATTTAAGCCTTTGATCACAATGAAGTGATTACTAATTGTTGAATTTGTCACAGCCTATTTATCTAGTGTCAACAACCTGTCAGTGTGATTGTATTTTATAATTATTCTTCCAGATATACTTGACACCTATTGCTTTTCACCTGATCACATTTGACAATTAGTATCAAGCACCTGAACTAATTCCCTTTTTCTCATTCGAAACATTGAGTGCTTTATAAAGGTCTACACTTACATGCTGTGAAATAATAACCAATCTATTTCAGTGCAAACAATCTGTGACTATGATACTAACATAAGTGATCCTGCTCAGGCATCTTGTCTTGAGATATTTTGCAAATATGGGACAATGGCTGTCTACTTTGAGATGTACAGTATGCCAATTGACTTTGTCAAAAATGTACCTCAGGGTGGAAACCGATCTCTGATGCTTCTTCGACAAGAGGCTTTTTGGATCTTAACGTTAGATACTGTACACCCTAAGGGTTGAAATGTCAATTTGTAATTATCCTGTTTTTTCGATAAAAGATAACATGCCTATGTTCTCCATTTTTTCTTGATTTTATGAATTTTCTCTTTTATATATTTGTTACGTAATTTTTTTTTGTTTTGTTTTATATTGTTTTATGTTTTTTATTGGTTTATATTGTATATTTGTTTTATATTGTTTATATGTTATTTTGATGCATAATTCTGCTGCCCTTGATAATGTTTTTTTCTCTCTATAAACAACTGTTTGAACTATTGGGTAAGATACCCCAATGTTTGGTGTCCAGTCCTTCCTAGGGGCTATTAGGCCAGTTTTAATGTGAGCTCTGAACACCCTTGTGGCTTTAAGATGTCTTAAAAAATTTGACAATTGCTATTATGCATACATGTGAATTTTGCCCAGTTTGGCATTTTAGCTTTTACCACAATGCATCTTGGGTTTGTGCTTATGCGTCATGAGTTTTTTGTTTGTTTTATTTTATATTTATTTTATTATGTTTATATTTATTTAGTTTTATTTTGTTTATTTAATTTTCCTTTTTCTTCCTTTTCTTTTTACTTTGAAAATGGAATGTTATTATATATTAATTTAGTTAGCCAATATACAGTAGCTTTCTTTTTCTTTTAACTTATTTTGGTGTTTCTTCAATTTCTGGTTAGTATTGTGGATTTTCAGTATTCAGGTATTCTCATGGCATTTAATCTCCATCAGATTAAGGTCAAGAGAATACTTCTGTATTCAACTGCACTATATCTTTATAAAATAGACCAGTAGTATGCTCTCTCCCTCTCTACCGAATAAGTAATTACTGTTAGTGTGTAACGGTGTTTAGCCCACCCGGTGGGAGATTTGGCCATTACGGATTGTGTGGTGCATGATACCTGCTGGTACCAGGAGGGCTGCATTGTCCGCCGATGATAGTGGGGACACAGGACCAGAGTTCTGGGTTCATAGCCAACATATATCTTCAGCAGTGCAACACCTCCATCGGCCGTAGGCTCCAGGAACTGAAGGTGATCTCCCATGGTAGAACTTATTACCTCTCCCCCCAGTAAGGTCATGCACCAGGCAGGAGGTATATGCAAACAGAAACGGGTTTATTGCTCTTCTGTACGGTTACAGGAACAAGTCAGGTTCTGCCCAATACAGTCTCTCAGCTATTCACTGGATGATGGTCCCGGGACCCTCAATAGAGGCTAAGGGCACCCACAGCTGTCCTAGCTCTTCCCTACCTCCCTAGCAGAGGCAGAGGGATGGTCTACACAAGCTCTCCCTCAAGGGGAAGAGGACTGGAGAATGCCCAATCTCCGTCTTTCCACTGTGTGACCTGCCTTCCTCAGAGGGGGAAGGACACTCCTAAATTTAGGGTGGTACTGCCCTTACGTACAGCCAGGAGGAGGGCACCAGGTCTGGCTCATGATTGGTCATGTCCAGGCCTGATGTCACCTCCACCCGCTGTCACTCAAATACAGTTCCTCGGAGGGTGAAAACTCCATACCAACTACTGGCAACCTGATTGTACCTGGGTTTACTGCCAGCCCAAGGGCAGAATAGTAGCCATCAGGTGACCTGGCTACATGTGTACAGTATAAAAAAGTGATTTTTGAAGATTTTATGAAGACAACATGCAGTAGATGGGAACTGCTTTTCTTTATGTGTATTTTAACATCATTTTTTAAATGGGTATCTACAAGATATCATACTATGGGTTATGGCAGGGGTGCTCAACTGCCGTCCTCGAGCCCTCCCAGGAGGTCAGATTTTACGGATATCCCAGCTTCAGCACAGGTAGATCAATCAGCGGTTCAGTCAAAGACTGAGCTTCTGATTGCGTCACCTGTGCTGAAGCAGTGATTGAGCCACCTGTGCTGAAGCAGAAATATACTTAAAACCTGACTTGTTGGGGGGCGGGGGGTTGAGGACTGACTTTTGCACCCCTGGGTTAAGGTATAGTAATGGTATCATGGGTGGAGTGGCAACTTATGTATCACGTGATGATGTCATGATGCAGGGGCAAGATTTAGCACATTAGAGGTGTGCTTATGATTAATCTGTGGCTGAACCTCTCATACACTGTGCTTGACAGTTGGTATGAGGTGTTTGTGCTGATATGCTGTGTTTGGTTTTTCGCCAAACGTGGCGCTGTGCATAATGGCCAAATATCTCCACTTTGGTCTTGTCTCTCCAAAGGACATTGTTCTAGAAGTCTTGTGGTTTGTTCAGATGCAACTTTGCAAATCTAAGCCGTGCTGCCATGTTCTTTTTAGAGAGAAGAGGCTTTCTCCTGGCAACCCTTCCAAACAAACCATACTTATTCAGTCTTTTTCTAATTGTACTGTCATGAACTTTAACATTTAACATGCTAACTGAGGCCTGTAGAGTCTGAAATGTAACTCTTGGATTTTTTGCAATTTCTCTGAGCATTGCACGGTCTGACCTTGGGGTGAATTTGCTGGGACGTCCACTCTTGGGAAGATTGGCGACTGTCTTGAATGTTTCCACTTTTGAATAATCTTTCTCACTGTAGAATGATGGACTTAAATTGTTTGGAAATGGCCTTATAACCCTTCCCAGATTGATGGGCAGCAACAATTGCTTCTCTCAGATCATTGCTGATGTCTTTCCTCCTTGGCATTGTGTTAACACACACCTGAATGCTCCAGACCAGCAAACTGCTAAAACTTCGGCTTTTATAGAGGTGGTTACACTTGCTGATGATCAATTAACAAGGGCATTTGATTAGCAGGACCTGTCTGCTACTTAGCATCTTAATTCCTATGGAAGCAGTAAGAGAGTACTTCGTTTTTCACACATAGCTTCTCCATTTTGGCTTTATTTTTGTTAAATAAATCATGACACGGTGTAATATGTCATGTGTTGTTGTTCATCTGAGGTTGTATTTACCTCATTTTAAGACCTGCTAAGGAATGGATGATTGTTATTATGTCCTGATATGTAAACCCATAGAATTCAAAGAGGATGTACTTTCTTTTTCACACAACTGTATATATATATTTATATACACACAATACACAGTGAGTATGCTGCGCTACTCTTCCCTATTTAGTCCCATTTGTCTGTGGCAGCTCATTAGGCTAATTTTATTTCCAGCACTGCGTTGGAGCTCTATTCTCTACAGGCGTGTAGTTGCATTGCAGGTCTGTTATGTGTGAAACATTTGTGAGGTGTGTGTGGCAGACTTAAGTTGTTGCTGGCTATAGGCTGGGGAGGGGGGTTGTTCGCGCTAGCATAGTTACGCCATGATATCACGGCGAAATATGATGCTGCGTTGTCATGGTAATGAATCATCATGTGATGTTGCTGTGTCATTTGAAGTTGCCGCAATGTCGTCATGCAACAGGAAAGGGCCCGCTCTGGAAAAAGCAAGAATCTCACACATTTCCTCCAAAATGAATTGCCGCCCAAAAATAAATTACTGCTCTAAGCTATAGCGTATTCAGCCTTTTGGGAAATCCGCCACTGGTAATACATCAAAGATACTCAAGTTGCAAGAACAGGCCTACCAGATGTCTGTTATCCTGTTCTGCTTTGACAGCCCGACAAGTATCTTGATCTATTTTACTCTGGTCCCCTCTCTTTCTCTGCGTGTACAGAATGTGTTCCTGTCCTTGGCTAGCAGTCTCATACAATTCTCTTCTTTCACTCTGTGAGTGTCATGCTGCCTCTCAAGTCCCTCTCACTGTCACCTCGGCTTTCTCTCTGTGTGCCTGTCAGACTGGTACAGTACTACCTATATCGGTGTCTCCTCTCAGAATGTCACTAGCTGTCACTCTGTCTCAGTATGGTAGTTGGACCCCTTCTGTCTCTCTCAAAAAGACAGCTTGTTTCAGTATTCTATAACTGTTTTTCTTCTTATCCATTCCCATACAGTATCTCTTGTCATGTGTTGCCAGGCAGATCAGGGACAGTCACTTATTCCATATCGTTGAGCAGATTAATTGTTCACAGTATCCATATATTTGTAGCAGGGGCTACATTCATATATAGCACTACTGCTTTGTAAGACATAAACCAGTGGGTTTCGATAAATACAGTACACACTGTCTACTGAACAGGTGATATTAAACTGTGGGAAAATAGAAGTGTAAATACTATTTTACTTACATTGTGGTTATTTGCATGCAAAACTATCAATCAACTTGTCAGCAATTTTTAACTTTAGTTTTTCCGTGTATGGGAACCCTGGGCTATATTATTTAATGACAAAAATGATTGTTCTCTGGTCATTTTATCTAACTTTTTACAAACATTTCTGCTGACGTCAATAACTTACTCTACCAGAGTGAAAGTTCAGGCACCTGCCTTAAGCTAAGAAGTTGCCATCTGCTCTGTATAAGTGCAGATTTGCAACCGTGTTATCTACTGTAAAAACCTAAGGCTTTTATTGAAGCAGAAATATATGTTGTAGTAACTATATAATTTAGATAAATGCTCAAGGTTTCTCCATTTTAATAAAATAGGTAATACTAACTATATACAATATTCATCACCTGGAATATGGTTTTCAGTTCTGGAGACCATACTGTAAACAAGGAAAAAGGGAAGTCTAAAATAATGCATGATTTCCAAGATAAAACTCAACACATAACTGTAAACGAGTGAAGCCAAGTGCACACATCTAGTGCCAATGGTCCCGTGGTGCCATTTATTGTATATAAACAAGACAGGGGAGTGCACAACATTTTGGGAAATTAAAAATCCCTTCATCAGGTTTAAACAACAAACCTAGTATACCGACTACTATTTATAAGTGTAGCCAGGTCCCCTTTACCTCTATGTCCTCGGGGTGGGGGATGGCTGCAGAGGCGACCAACGTGCAGGGAGTGCTGCGGTGGGGGCTGAGTGGCGATCGGGTCGCCGGAGCCCCACGGTTAAACCCAGCAAGCAGGGGCCGCCATCTTAAGTTCCGGGCGCATGCGCAGTCAGTGCGGTGGCCATTACATGCGAAATGAGTAAAAGAGTTGCGGTGGCCATCTTGGATAGGGCTCCGCATGGGACTCCAAGTCCCAGCAGTCTCAGGGGCTCCACATCAGGTGGGGGAACACAGCCAATAGGGCTGTAGAATCCCCGGCGCGAAGAGAGATACAATTTGGCGCACGTAGAGGGACCACACCAGTCAGAGACTGGGAGCTGAAGGGACAGGTAGTGTACAGGTGCCAGTGGCTCCCGGACTAGGCCTAGAGTTACCCCACAGGCTCCAGTTAGGCCCTGACCATTAGTAGTTTGTGGCTGCTGTAGGGAAGGTCCACAGATAGGGACATTTCCACAATAGCATCACCAGTGTTAGTGCACCAAGGCCAAGACGCCACGTGGTGTGCGCGGCCTGCAGCCTGGGACCAGACCACAGGCAACTAGAGAAACTCATAGGGACACACACCAGCGGGAGCTCTCTCAGAGGCGGACGCCTTCGGGGAAGGACTGGACAGGCCTACATCTTGTGATCAGATGAATCCTTTGTGTTATTCAGCGGTACCTTGGTACTGTAGTGCTCGGGGAGGTAACCAACAGTCCACAGGGGTACCAATACTCCCTACACTTGGGTTGGTTTGGGAAGAACACCAGGGATATTGTTGCTAAGCAACCAAGGTACTTTGGGGAATACTCACCCTGTATTGTTATTGTTGTATTGTGTGTTATACTGGTGGTCCCGTTATATCATTGTTCTACTGTCAGTAAACCAATTGTTATATACCGCTGTGTGTATAATTTCACTGTAATTGGTCCTGCAAGGGGTTATCCTGCTTCGCTGGGATACCTCTCAGGTTGAGGCGCTGCACCAAGGAGAACGACAGATCACCCCAGGCTTCCAGCGGCGGAGGCTCAGGCTTTCTGTGAGCCACATGTAACGGCAGCATGTGCGTTTTTTTTCCTTAGTTACGGGGAAAAGGGGCTATAGATACCCCCCGGGCCCTGCACTTTCCGTAAGCCTTGCCTGCCTGTTGATCTTTCACGAATTGCCAATAACAATAACAACTTCCAGTCCGGGACCCACATCAGAAGTACCCTATCGGGCTGAGTCTTCCCTCCCTACACCCCAAGGAGGAGCGTAGCCCCAACCACAGGTTGTTCCTTACTCTACTCAGACCCACGCCTACCCAGGGTAATCTTCAGTCTGGGAACCCCACTAGAGGTACCTCACGGGTTGAAACACCACGACCCTCATATACCCCCAGATGATACGGGACTAGTCCCAAGCGAGTTCCTAGTCGCAAACCTTACCAACACAGTGGCCTTTCAACAGAGACTGACTTGGGGGTAACACTACCCCAACTGGTGGATGCCCTAACGCAGTTCTCACAGTCCCACCAATATCGCAAGCTTAAAGCTTTCTCTGGCATGCAGCCTACACCGCTGGGAGAAGAGGAGTTTGAAGAGTGGAAGGACCATGCTGTGTAAGTGCTGCCAGAATGGTCTTGCTCTGATGGTGTAAAAAGACAGAGGATTAGAGAGTGCCTGCGGCCCCTAGCTGCCAACATAGTATGACTATATTGTGAGTGCCATGAAGAGGCCGACGCCCAAAATCTGATTCGGGCCTTAACCAAAGCATATGGCACTAAAGACGACCCCATTGTGTTGCTGGCCCAGTTCCATGGCCTCAAGCAAAAGGAGGGGGAGGAACTGTCTGAATTTGTGTGACGATTACAGCTGGCGCTGTGGACTCTGGTCAATAAAAAGGTCACCCGTGTGCCTGAATTGGATGACTATCGCACCAAGAAGTTCCTGCGAGGAGCCTTGCTCAACCACCCTCTAGTGGCCAGGATCTACTGTGTTCTTTCCACGGAGGATCCCCCTAACTTTGAGGATCTAATAGACTGAATACAAGAACAAGAGGTCATCTTACACTTCCACGTTCCCAAGACCTCTCGAGAATCGTCAAAGGTAGAGACCGAAGCGAACCCTCCCAAGAAGCCTAGTGGAAAAGATAATCCTGAGAACCACACCCACCAGGATCCTCCACGACAGGCTCCGTCGGTGCCTAGGAGATCGGCCCCTAATCCTGGTTTCAATGTTGACCGCGATAACCGCTATTACAACTGTAACCGAGATGGTCACTTCGCTAAGGACTGCCCAAAACCCAAAAGATCCACCTCTGGACCACGGCTTTCACAGTGCAGACGACGGAACCATCTGTCATCTGACAGCGCCCTGGTGCCCAACCCTGAAGAAGTATACCAACCAGACGCCTACAGTAGAGCAGGGCTGGCGGCGATTATACGAATCTTGGTGGAAGGAATATACTCCTCTTCATAACTGGATACTGGGTCGCAAGTGACCATTATCTACCGGCCATTCTACGACCAGCATTTGAAACATCTTCCAATGCAGTCGGCAGAGAAGATGAAACGATCCCGCTAATGTTGATGCCATAGTGAACTGGCCCAGACCAGATAACGTGATTCCCTTCTTGGGGTTCTGTAGATACTACCATTGCTTCATAGAAGGCTTCTCCAGCAAAGCCAAGGTCCTCAATTATCTCCTGAAGATCTACCAAGAGGTACCTTGGCAGAAGGCTGCATCCTCACGGACACCCTTTGGAAACAAGTGGACGTCCACCTGCGAAAAGGTGTTCACCGGACTTAAGAAAAGTCTCACGGAAGCCCCGGTCTTGGCCTATGTTGACTCAGAGTAGCCATATATACTGCATGTAGATGCCAGTTTCAATGGGCTAAGAGCTGTGCTGCACCAAAAATACCCTGCTGGCCTCCACCCAGTGGCGTATGTGAGCCAAAGCTTAACGCCAAGTGAGAAAAACTACCCGGTTCACAAACTACTGTTCCTCGCATTCAAGTGAGCAGTAGTCGACAAGCTCCATGACTACTTATACAGAGTTTCCTTTGAGGTCCGGACAGACAACAACCCGTTGACCTATATCCTGACATCAGCCAAACTGGACACCTCCGGCCACAGGTGGTTGGCGGCACTCTCGAAATACCAGTTCACTCTCCAAGTACAAGCTGGTGGCGTTCTCTGAACTAAGAGTATCCGACTCACTGGGATGCGAGTCCAAGGCACTCCCTGCCGCCTACTGCCATCCAGAAGGCATGTCGATCACCCAAGACACCATCCTAGATTGGAAAGACTTGATGAAGTACCAGATGCGTGACCCGGTGGCTAGAGCTATACGCCTGGCCATCCAGCAGAACAATCCCTCCTAGGTTAAGCGTGCAGGACAAATTCTGCATAGAGCATGGCCTCCTCTACAGGATCGTTCCATACCATAACCATCCTGATAGGAGACAACTGGTACTGCCCTTCTGGCTCAAAACGAGGGAGTCAGTAGAGCGCCACTGTAGAAATTGCCTGCGGTGTATCCAGAGGAAAACACTGCCCACACATGCAGCCCCGATGGGCCACATAAAGAGCTCTGGGCCCATGGACCTAGTCTGCATGGACTTTCTCTGTATTGAGGCAGACTCAAAGGGAGTATTGGTGCTAATCATCTGAGGTACTTTGGGGAATACTCACCCTGTGTTGTTATTGTTGTATTGTGTTTTATACTGGTGGTACCATTATATAATTATTCTACTGTCAGTAAACCAATTGTTATATACCAGTGTGTCTATAATTTCACTGTAATTGGTCCTGCGAGGGGTTTTCCCGCTGTGCTGGGATCACTCCCAGGTGGAGGCGCTGCACCAAAGATAACGACAGATCACCCAGGCTCCCAGTGGCAGAGGCTCAAGCCTTCTGTGAGCCACAGGTAACGGCAGCATGCGTTGTTTCCCCTAGTCACGGGAAAATGGGCTACATATGATCTTCAATCCACCATTTTAGTGATTTTTGGCGCCGTATGCTAATGGAATGGTGTCAGCAGACAATGTGCTAATGAGATGACATCATTCATAGCTAAGTCACAAAGACATCACTGCTTTTCTATATACAAATCATAAAGTATAAAATCAAAGTATATAATAAAAATGACCTTTCAATCTTTGTGAATACTGTACTATTATTAAATGCAATAAAAAAATATTATGAACAAGTCATCAATCCGTCTGTACACTATTATGTACTTACAGATTACATCTAAAGTAATATAATATTTAAACTTATCATGGATGCTAGAGATCATTGTAAATTGTTAAGTATTATGTAAATTACAATCTTGACTGAAAAAGTGCATTTTGTAACATACAGATGCAGCCACCAGTATCCGATCACTTGCCTGGGTAAAACCTAACACATCTCACAATAAATGCCTCAACATTTCTTTGAGATTTCTAATGTCCCATCGGATTAACACAGCAGGGGTCCCAGGAACCCTGCTGTGTTAATCCGATGGGCCATTAGGATTCTCACAGAAATGTTGAGGCATTTCCAGTGAGATTGCCCCAGATTTTCCAAGGCAAGTGATCGAATAATGGTGGCTGCATCTGTAATCACATTTGTAACTCCATGAATGTTAGACATGAAACAAGGTAACATAGTAGGTATTATATACTCCTGAATTTTGTATCTATCTCTATCCTTATAACACGGTCCTCGGTGTCCACAGAATGAGAACGCATTATAACCGGGATCGCGTTATAAAAATTTGGCATGCGAGGACTTACTGGCATCTGCAGCTCTCTCCTCTCTGCAGCTCTCAGCTCTCTCTTCTCCCTGCTTCGTAGGGCTGCGTTCACGTACGCGGTTTCAAGTGCAGAGGAGGGTCACATGACAAAACAATTTTTTTTTTAAACATTCAATGCTTTATTGCTAACGGACATATACACACACCTACACCATGTGTAAATTGAACATTAATACATTTTATATAATACACATGCAGGAATTGAACCCATGACCTTCATATGCTAGTACCGAACAATGTAATCTGAAATATTATAACCTACACTCTCCTTGGGCGTCTCTTGGTTGTCCCCCTGTCCTTGCACTGGCGTGGCAGGTACCTGATGTTTCCTACCACCTCTCCTGATTGGTCCCCTACGTCTGACTGTGAGTGGTGGTTTGCTTTGTAATTGATTGCCTTTCTCTAAAAAAGGGTCTGTAGTTGTGTTATCTGGATTGTCTGATAGGTCCGTATCACAGGTATTGCCCCTGTGATGGCTGTATTGTATTGTATTGTATGTCTTTATTTATATAGCGCCATTAGTGTACATAGCGCTTCACAGTAGTAATACATGTGGTAATCAAATAAATAACAGATAATATAAATAACAGATCATGGGAATAAGTGCTTTAGACATAAAAGTAACATTTCGGAAGAGGAGTCCCTGCCCCGAGGAGCTTACAGTCTAATTATCTGCCTAGATTTAGAATAATTCCTTCTAGGTGTTTGTTTTTTGTTGGATCCCCTTGACCTAGTAACCACCTGTGGATTCGTCACTCCTTATAATCAGCATTAACCTGTTTTAATTTGTCCTTTTTGTATTTAATAATGCTGTTGTGAGAAGTGTCTATTGTTTGTATTTTGTCCAGACAGTTAGTAGTGGTATCCTCAGTCAGGATATGTCCGTTCTTACTGTTAATAGTTTCAATATCCTGTCTAATTTTTGACAATTCCTTACTGGATTGTTCTATAACCAAAATTGTTAAATCAAAAGAGCATTTATTTAGGATGCCTATCCACTTCTTGCAGAACTCAAGATCACTCCTACCTATAGAAGGCTGGTTTTTGGTCCTAAACCTTCGTGGCAGCAATTTCTCTCTGTGATAGTGTAAGAGAGTTACACCATGTAAGTAGTAGTCAACTTCTCTTTTCTTCAATACTTTCAGTGTATCTAATCCTGGATATGTCTGCGTCACTGTAGCCCACTGTATCTGAAATATTTGCAAAGATACCAGCAACATCATCGACTTCTTCCATTTGCATCGGAAAAAGAGTAATGGATAAAATGATACTGTATAATCACAAAAAGATTGACTCTGTGTGCCAAACAAAGTCCAAGTCCATAAGTAGCTGGGTGCACAGGCTCATACAGTATATAATCATGCAGTAGACAAAGTCAGTCGGCACTCCATTAGCAGAGATATACTGTATAGGTAGGTGCTAGTCCCATAGAGAATTTGTAAATGAACGATACCGTGTTAATCCCACGAAATCAGGAGACAGCACTCAATCTTGAAGTAGGAAAAAGCGTATTGGTAACAGGGCACAAATTTCCAACGTTTCGGTCCCAAGAAACGGGACCTTCCTCAGGGTGATGCAATGTGAGAAAGACAATACATGTAGATTATATACCCCTCAAGCCAAAGTGACAATCAAACAATAATTTAATCAACTAAAATAATTAGAGCAGGTGAAAGCCCGCCAAACCTGTCCTAGGTGATCTCACTGGTGTGCTGCAGACGCCATCTTTGAACGGAGTGTATTGCCAGTCATGTCGCATGGTTTACTGCACTTGCGCGGGTAATTACTTGACTTACTTATTACTCATTTATAAGGACACAAGAATAAACAACATCGTTGACCCTAAACAAGGGATCGGAGCCCAGAGGACCATATGGAAAGGATGTAAAATGTAAACCTAAGAATATTTTTTAGAACTGCTATATTTATAACAATAACATACAAAAATGAATACCATTGATATATAGAATTGAAAAAAAAATACCCTTCGAAGGTTCTATTCCTTACCAACAACAGTAGGAGTAAGGTATATAACTATATTTAGCACATACTGTATATGATTTATTTCTTAACAGTGTCTCCATGTGTGACATGGATGCGTTCTCGCATTAGGCTTCCATATGAAGGGGTCTTACCTTACCTGAGGGTAAGGAGACATGAGTATTGGCAACAGTTTTTAGCAGAACAGTGATCTACAGCAGGGGAGCGCAAACTTTTTCAGTTGCGCCCCCCTACCTGTTCCCCCGTGCTCTTGCGCCCCCCTCACCTTGCTCGACGGCGTGAAATGACGCAAAGGGGTCATGTGACGTGATGTCACATGACCCCGGTGCCGTGGAGATGGACATGTGATGTCACTCTGCATGGCACCGCAGCGTCATTTGATGCCGCGTTGCAGCTGTCTCTGCAGCTCTTCAGAATCCCAGTAAAGTTAGTTGCAGAGGCCTCACGCGATCCCCCGGCATTTAATTTAAATGCCGGGGGAAGAGCGCGGGACCTCTGCAACATCCCGCGCCTGCCCAGACAAATCTCCCACCCCCCCTGCGTGCCCCCCCAGTTTGCGCACCGCTGATCTACTGTATAATACAAATGCATATTAGCGCCATCTGCTGACTAAAGACAGAAAAGGCAACAATGACACTACATGTTGCATACAGTAAGACACCTCATGGCGCTAGAGGCAACTTACAGGCCATCCACCATTCGCATAGTAAATATGAAGCTACAGCATAACTTGGTCACATGATGCACAATTATTCAGAGAGAGGTACCAATAAATAACATGTAAAGAGTTTTGAAAGGATTTTCTCTGCTTCTTCCTCGACTTCTTTCAAGGTTTCAATTGGAAATCCATCTTCCCCAAGGACATTCCCAGCCTTCATGGATTTTATTGCTTTTGACACTTCTTCTGGAAGAACGCCTGGTTCATCATTGGTGGTACCTTCCTCTACTGAATTATGCCCTGTATTATCTGTGTTCTCGTATAGCTCGGAGTTTAACGGGTATCTTCAAAGCTAATTGTATGCAAAAACAACAGCCGTTAGGTACCTCGTTAGAATATGGCTAATGCAGCAGTAGCCAGCTAATGCCAGGATAAGATGCCTCAATGCTAGCTGCCAGTACTGCTGGCTTGTGTGAACCATATTCTATGGAAGATGCTAGGTATATATTGCAATACGATATTCGGTATTTTTTTTATTAACCTCTTAGAAGCCATAGTTACCATGAAGTTCAAGGAGCAGGTATTCACCAGAAAGATTTCTCATAGTTCACTCATCACCGTATCAGCTCGCTATGCAGTCTTTATTAAGAAACATACAGCATTTGGGGTTGTACCCAGAAACTTTGGAGTTGTACTCAAAGTTCAACCCCAAGCATACAAAAAAAATCACAAATGAAAACCTTTCCCCATATCTGTGACATCACTAGAAAGCAGTGAATAGGTTAACAGGCAGATACAACAGAGGCCCAAGCACCCACCCCTGTGATGACATCACAGATGCTTGGCAGCTCCAATGGAGCAAGGGGAGAGGGAGGAGCACTAGGAAAAACAAGCATCCATCAGTACATACCGTGAAGGCATCTGTAAGTATGGAAAAAAAAAACACAGAAGTAACATCCAACTGGAGATTGGGCAGAAAGGAGCCCATACGATGCCCCTACAGATTAATGAAGTCCAATAGTACTTATAGCAGATTCAGAAATAACATGATATGCTCTGCATTATAGTAATCTGTGGAGATACGAGGGCAACATATTAGTGAACAGATGTATATGCATTAAAGTAGATACCACCAATGTGGGATCACGCAAGGCCCCTAAAAGCAAGCTATATGGGAGCATTATAGCCGGGCTCAGGGTGCATTCGGGGTGCATAGATACAGTGTTACAGACATGTTAGTTATCAATTAAAAGAAGTCAATGCCATAACATATAAATAGTTGTACGTGGCTGAATACTAGCAAGGTTACCCCTGCATCAGCTAAAGTATAATGTCATGGTGGTGCTCCCTAGGTAGGTAATTGAACAGAAAACACACAAGAAAAAGTAACCTAGTATGGGCACTCGTCCATCACCTGGATGATTAGTGAATGATTTTTAAAATATAAACTTTAATTAGTATCCAAATAAAATAATGAGTGTTAAAAAAATGATTAAACAAATGGGTGACCCTAATGTTTAAACACAATATTAAATGTTCAGGATCATAACTAATAAGTAACTATGACAGGATAAAATAAATGCATTCCCTATCAGCAACAAAAATGTGGATCTAACTATCACTGCCCTTAAATAGGAACACAAACTGTATGGTCTGCTGATTATCAACTGTTGTTGAGATGATGCCTTACAAATGCAGAACCCTAATCCAAAGTGGGTGTGTATGAACCACATACCTTTGCCTGGTCTGCGTGACTGGTGTAAGTATATTTGAGTCTGATGCCTCAATGGCGTACAGAAGGAGCACCACTATGTAAGGAAAGACCAATGGCTCACATATGAAAGTGAGATGATATCAACAGGTAGAGGTAACGATGCGCAATGTAAGCACACACTGCTGTATGATGTAGGGATTCCGGCACCAATGTAATATGAGCAGGCTAGCGAGCGGACTCTGTTTGAGTCTAATCGCGACCCTGCAGACTTTGGTAGCAATCAGAAAAAGCCGTGGGGCTGGTTTTAAACAACCTATTGTACCCTGATGATACTGGCTAGGGTAATAGAGGAATCTATTCAAAGTACAGTATGCTGAGCAGGCAAGCGAGTGGACTCTGTGTGAGTCTGTTCGTGGCCCTGAAAAGTCTGGAAGCTTGCAATAGTGCCAAAGAGCTGGTTGTGAAGCAACCTATTATGCCCTAAAGAAACTAGCTTGAGCACACTAAGTCCAACCAGTGTGTAATACATGCGGTCTAAACTCTATAGTCTCATGAGGTGCTATATACTAGATGTATATGGCTGATTGCAAAATTGAATCAGAACAAGAGGACAGATAATTATATAAATATATAACTGTGGTGCCTGCTGATGTCAGCAAAGGCAGTAATAAATCAGCTAGACCCTAATATGCACCCTTAGACCGTCAGATCTGATGTATAGGAGCAAAATAGTCAGCACGCATGCAGTTGCAGCAACAGTGTTGCCAGCCGGTTCCTTGCTGGGAGCGTGGGAACCCTGCGGGTGCACCCGAATTGTCGACATGCGTGTTTCGCGTAAACATGCTTTCTCAAGACAAGTACGGGGGTACCCTGGATATTAGGGTCTTGCTGATTTATTGCTGCCTTTGCTGACATCAGCGGGCACCACAGTTTGCAGGCCTCTTCCTCACTCTCTGTACCACGCCGGGCACTCTGATGTCAGCGTGCGACGGGCCTCTCTGAAGTTGGCGCGCCGGAAGTAAGCTTGGCCCAGCTTCTGGCATGTGGCAGCATGAGTAGGAGGCCAGGCACGTGCTGAAGTCAGAGAGACCAGCATGGGAAAGAGAGAGGAAAAGGCCTGCAGGTTGGGAAAGTTGGGTCGCTCGACAGTCACTGGCCCCTCACCCGGCCCCACCCCTGGCAGTCACCACCCCCCAACCGGTAGTCACTGGCCCCTCCCCAGGCCCCTCCCAGGCTCCTCCCCTGGCAGTCACCGCCCCCGGCAGTCACTGCCACCCCCTGCAGTCACCGCCCCTACTCCTGGCAGTCACCAGTCTCCCCCCCTCCCCTGGCAGTCACTGGTCTCACCCTCCAGCAGCCACCACCCTCCCCGCCCCTCCGGCAGTCATCGGTCGCCTCCCAGCCTGGGTGGGTACTATGCTGCTTATCCAGGGGCAGGCCTAAACAGGCAGTTTGGAGTGTCATACCTGGGGGGTATTGACTGGGTCACATGTGTATGGTGTGATGCCTGTCAGTACCTAGACCTGCCCTGTTATGGGGCTGGGTTACAAGCCCTTTCCCCGAGTGTAAAAGCTGACACTACCAAATTGAGGAAGTGGGATAATGAGACAGAGTGATACCCTTTTCCCTGCAAGAGGGTCAAGGAGATAAGGAGGGTCTCTGGGGGTCTGCTCCATGGCAGGAGGATGAACATGCTGTCATGCAATAAAGATACTGTTGGACCCAATACGAGGTGTTATTATTGGAAGGGAGTATTGCCTGTGGGGACCGTCCTGTATCCTGCAGGAACCTCATGGGATGGAGGTGCTGCACAGTAGAACCAAGAAAAAGCCTGCCCTGTTGCTGCTCCCAAATTACAACTGCAGAGTCACTCAGACCTTCTGAACCAGCAGGTGAGCTACAGTACCCAGGAAAAACACCCATGTAGTGGCCAAATCTTCCATGAGGGGGGGGAGGGGGAACTGGTTCTACATATGCATTGGGGTCTTTTTTTATATTCATTGGGGGTCTTTTTTATATGCATTGGGGGTCTTTTTTTATATGCATTGGGGGTCTTTTTTTATATGTGTAACAGTGTTTTCCCCACCCAATAGGAGATCCCTCTGTTACCAGGTGTATGGTGCATGCAACCTGTTGGTTCACAAGAGGCTGAGTCGTCTACCGATGGTTGTGGGGACTGCAGGACAGGATTCTGGGGTATACACCCGACATTTACTCCATGGTACATAGCACCTCCGTCTGCCGTAAGCTCCAGATATAAGGAGGCAATCTCCTATGGTAGAAACGGTTACCTCTCCCCCCATTGAGATCACACACCAGGCAAGAGGTGTATTCAAATGGAACCAGCTTTATTCCTGTACACTTCACAGCAACACGGCAGTTCTCTGCCTAACACAGTCTATGTTCTGGTCTCCCAAACTCAGGATGGTCCCTGTACCTTCACTAAGGGTGCCCACACCAGTCCTTGCTCTTCCCCAGCCCTCTAGCTGGACCAGGGGAATAGGTGATCACTGTCACAGGAGACCAATGCTTTTAACACCTTAATTACCGGATCCTTTGATTGAACAAAGCGTGAGATAAAATAAATTGTGCTTTGTTTACACAAGAAACACACCACAGCTTGATTTACAAAATAACACAAATAAACACTTACTGGAATGGGGCAAAATGAAATAAAATGTCCACGGAACAAACTTCACAGAAATAAAGTCTCCAGGCATCAATTCTCAGGAGCGGGGTTGGTGCGCAAATAAAGCCATGAAACATTGTTTGGCTAGAGGTGCCGCATGCGACCCCTGTTTCTCCACCGAAAGTAATCTTTTCATTATGCCCTTGCAGGATTCGTTCACAAATCCTCAGTTCTAACGGACTCTTGAAGCGGGGTACCAATCTTAGTTACGATGGAATAGTCTTTGTACCACATGATGTATCTTAGATGAATCTCTCGTCCCCACTGACTGCACAGACTTTTAAAATTATTCAAGCCTATCTGTACTATGTGCAGCCAATCTCGGCGTGGGAATCAAACCCCCACCCTATGGTAGAGTTGCCAAAAGTTGATGCAGCCGGGCAAGGGGCTTCATGGTATGCCAAGGGTCATGCGCTAAAATCACACCTAAGCCGCTTAGCATACCTAACCAAGCCCCCTTCTCCGGTAGCAGAATGTCTACCTCTGTCCCGGACATCTGGACATCTGCTGAGCAAACTGTTTATAATAAATCCTTCTAAAGTAACACTGTGATCTGTCAGTGTCTTTGTTAAGTCCGGACTTCTGCCAACAGCCTGGCGATGCATCAGCAGGGTGCCTCAAAAGTCCACACTTAAGGTATGCCTCATTCACTCACCGGAATGGCCATTCATATACAGTACTTGTGAATCCCCAATGTATCTGCTGCCCCACCTGTCTGAATGTTAATTTCTTTACTCTCAACTTTAATGAACTAAAAAGAGAGGAACTTTCATTCATGACTTTGTATAAAAGTTAATAATAAGGAAAACGTACATCAGCACTCACACTAAGTTAGCTCCCTGCGTCTGTGCTGTGTGAAAAAGCGGCTGAAGTTAAAACCTTTTTTCTTCTTTGCGGTTTGGCAGTGAAACATTGTTGCAATACCCGGAACTAATCCATAACTGTGACCACACTCATACAATGTAACCTAGTATAATGATGTGGTCTTCTTATGCTTAGCGGGTCACACACAGACAATTCTAACACATTCACAGGCTTGCAGCCAGCAGTGGGATGCAGAGCTGACACTTCCCAGTTACCCCACATGACTGAGGGAAACTCTGTTACCTGACTTATACATGTGGTCCCCTTATACCTAGCGGGACACACACAAACCGTTCTAACACAATTACAGGCTTTCAGCCATTTGTGGGCTGCAGAGCTGACACTCTACATTCCCAATATGACTCAGGGGCACCCAGCCAGGCATAATACCTTTATTTACTGGCCTGAGTACCACTTCACCATCACAATCACTCAGTCTCCCCTTAGGGAAAAGGACCAGGCCCTGCCAGTGCTCCGCAGTCCAGTGTGGTACCTTGTCTCTCTCACAGTAGAGACACACTAATGAATTTGGGGTTGCACTTCCCTTAAGTACAGTAGGGGGGAAGGTACCAGGTCTGAACCCAGGATTGGGCAGAACACAGTCCTAGTCACACCTCCTCCCCTATCTCTCAAGGGACTGCCTGTGTGGCGAAAACGCATGGTTGGTACTGGCACTGCCTGCTCTTACCAGGACTTGCATGCCAGTGAGGGCAGAATGGTAGCCAGAAACCAGCCATGACTACATATGCATTGGGGGGGTCTTTTTTATATGCATTTGGGGTCTTTTTTTATTTGCATGTTTTTTTATATATGTATGAGGGATTGTATGTACTGGGGAGTTTTATATGTATTGGGGAGGTGTTTTTTTGTATGTATTTGGGGAGTTTGTATATATTTCGGGGGTGGGGGGCTGTATATATTTGGGGGGTGGGGATTTTTTTGTATGTATTTGGGGAAGTTTTTTGCATTGAGGGGTGGGGCCATTTGGTATATATTTTTTGGCGGAATCGCTTGAGGTGGGGATTGAGTGAGAGTGGGGTAATTTGAAGGATGGTGGTGAGAGGAGAGAGGAGGTGATTGAGAGGAGAGAAGAGGTGAGTGAGGAAAAGAGGGCGTAAGAGTGAGACACAGGGGAGAGAAATACATGTGAGGCGGGAGGGATTGAGTGAGAGTGGGGTAATTGAGGGAGGGAGAGTGAGAGGTCAGACGGAGGAGAGAAATACATGAGAAGAGGGAGGGAAATAGAGGGGGCTCACATGGTGTGAAATAGGGCTCGGCTCGCAACACTGCCGATGGGCGGGGGAAGGGGCCCAGTCAGAACTGTAGTCCTGGGCCCCGGAAAGTCTGTCGTGATCAACCAGGCTGCTTACCTATAAGTGAC
This sequence comes from Ascaphus truei, assembly GCF_040206685.1. Lineage (NCBI taxonomy): Eukaryota > Metazoa > Chordata > Amphibia > Anura > Ascaphidae > Ascaphus > Ascaphus truei. The sequence goes on along the minus strand of NC_134488.1, from coordinate 59,053,778 downwards.
TTTAGCACCCAGTGAGTGACCACAAATAACGGAAGGTGGACTTAGAGGAAACAGACAACGTTCTAAAAGTATTAAGACCCTTTGGTTGTAGGGTATCCAATTAAATTGACACAGCAGGTGTTTCTTATAGAGATCACCACTTCTACAGTAGGTGATGCCTGGACTGGTACGATTGTCATGTAGGATAAAGATGGTACTTGATTGTTAAATTCAAGGCAATGTTGGGCAATTGGTTGGTCCAAGGATCTTTCATGTATGCCTACCTGATTGAGCCATGCGTTCCTTGAATGCACAGTCAGTTTTTACCAATAAAACATAATCCACAGGGGCATTTAATAAGGTAAACACTGACTTGCTGGAGCAGGTGAGGACCTGTAGCATCTTGTATTTGAAATCATTGTGAGGATGCATAAAAAAATTATACAGGGATTATACCTTGACAGGTAAAACAGTTTAGACATTTGAAATCTGACATTTTCCTTGTGGTGTGTTGTTTCACTGCATATTTTGACACAGGATAATTTTGTACCAGGGTATCACATAGATTTAGTCATCTTTTGAAAATAAGAGGGAATTTAAGTGGCATATGCCTTTGAGGGTGTGATCTAAAGCAAGTATGTTCCATATGTGCTATACTGAACAAATGATCCGTGGAACTCATTGTATTTGTGATTGAGGAGGTTGGTAATTAACTTTTTAAAGTAAGATTGGATCTTTATACTTTACTTTAAGGTACTCTCAGATATGTAAAACATACTGGACACCTAACAAGCTCCTATTGAACCCCCAAAATAACCACAACATATATATAAGCATATGAGTGTCACAGAGGAGTGCTACTGAGCATGGCAATATAGATTTAAAACCAGAGACAGAACATAAAACACAGACAGAGCTCAGTGCACATCCAGTGAAATTCATACACGGTACAGTGCCTAAATATATATGTATAAATATCTATTAAATAAAACGGTCTTTTAGTTTAACATTTTTGGCCAAAATTGTTGTACTGTAAGCCCCTGAGCCACTGCACGGCAGACCACATTTCCAGGGGTCCCTAACACTAATATAAATTCTTAATATACTCTCAGATATGACTCTAGCCAAGATTGGCTAGTCTGCCTCTCCTCCCAAACCACTAAATACAAAGAGGATATTTTAGCCTTCAAAAGAGCCAAACTTTATAAAGTTCTAGCTGACTACAAGGAACACACGGTTTATCCCTGGTTAGGCAGCACACAGACACTTCCTTCATGTTCCTCACGCATGCTTCAACTGACAGTGCCCAAAACGGAATAGGGAACTAGAGACACTGCAACCTCAAACAATATTAGTGACTGACTACAGTGATATTGGTGAAGTACCATTGTGACGATGAAGGGGTACCCAGGCTCACTAATAAAGATTCAGCCCACTTGGGTATCCCTGATCTGTGTGTTGAGGTCCTAGAGTTTCAGCTCTTGGACCCAGATGTCAGAAATGCATTGCTGTGACTGTGTGCAAATTTTGTGACATTAAAGATTTTTGTGTGTTTTGCCTTTCTCGGGGTGCTGGGACCAGGAGATTTTCAGGCTGTAAGTTTCAGGGTGGGTTTGCTAGAGAAAGTCTTTACAGAATGTGTCTATATATCAGGGTTCTGGAGTTATAGGATTCCCCAAATGTTGGATCTGGGAATCGAGTGAGATTCTCGGATACAGTCAAGCATATTACTCCGGCCAAACTTCCACCCTGAAAACGTTCTTGCGACTCACCTCCAGGATTCCTGCTGCAGCATAATCCAGACAAGGTAAACGGGGCATGAAGGGTTTAATGCATATGTACACCATACAGGCGATCCCTAGTATAAGAAGGGGTGCCAAGATACTTGCCTAGGTGCCCTGAACCTGGTATAGGTGTTCCGGGGATGCTCCAGCTATATGATAAATCTGAGAGGGTTTTTTTGTGTGTAAAAAGTTTAAAAGTTATTTTGGAGTGTGCAAAGGATGAGGCTAGTGAGTGTAGGCAGTATCTACCCTTACTCCATCCCTGACACCAGAACAGGGACTTACACATTTTTAGCACACAAAATACAGGACACCGTATATTTTATTAAAGGGTTATGTTTAATAGGAATATGTACTGATAACCTGTGAATGAACTGTGGGATTTCCAAGTCATGGATTCCGAGGGACCAGATGGCTACCAAGCTTGGTGCCTATGGGTCTGTTCGGAGTCTGGACTTGAAAGCCTCAGAGATGCCAAGGTGTTAGACCAGGAGGGGAACTGCAGTCATGCTTGAGTACTTGCATCCTGGGCTAACACAGGGCTATCCGGTCACCATTTGCCAGAGCACAGACTTTGTTGAGCCTGGAGCCATGGGTGGCCTGGTATGCAAAGAGGCAGAGATGCCTGGTTGGCGCATGCCCTTTTGCAGGCTGGAAAAAAAATTCCGCCCAGCTTTACAATACCAGCAAATCGGTGATTGGCCGGCAGGATAATTCCCAAGCTCGGATAGGCTGTAGAGGTTTGTGAATGGGACTCTGAAACCCATAAGAAACCTTGCAGACAATCAGCAGAGGTGATTCCAAGCGCCAAAGCAACAGCGGCAAATTCAAAGATGCTCTGTACTGAATAGACACAAGCCGGCTTCAAAGATTTTGACTTAAGAAATTTTTTTAGTCCCGCTTTTTGAGAACGGAGCGGTCGCGGCTGGCATTGCATGCTCAAATCAGTTCCAGGACTTTCATGAGTACCTCCCAGTCATTGGAAAGGGCTCCTACATAGGTAATTTCCGTGAATTTCGTTTAAAGGACAAGTTTATTCGTTAGCCCCGTTCCCAGTAAGTGTGTTCACCCTGTAAATTGTGTTACATTGTGTGTATGTCTTTTCCTGAAATAAATTACAATTTATTTTACCTCCTTGCTTTGCTCAATCAATGATCACGGTATAAAAAGGTGTTGATAAACTTGGTCTCCCGTGACAACCATCCACTAAATCTACTGATATACATTTTTTAGACTGAGACAAACGGGTGACACACTCAAACGCTACAAGAAACATTCAAGGTGGGGTGGTAAAGGAAGTACAGTAAAATTACAGAAACCTCCATGTTTCCAAAAGACACAATCTATCATTTGTCCGGCTATCATTTATTACCTTGCGACATATCTTTTCTAGATAAGGGTTTAACCTTTGTGCCTACACACCACCCCAATCCATTCAACTGGTTCATTGAATTATCCAGGATACATAGAAGCCTTAAATTAAAAGCTTTCTATATTAAACAGGAATCGGGTATGCCAAAACCATTTAATGACACTAGCAACACCTTTAATCCTCTGTTTAATAATGCCTCTATTGCCACCTTCCATATTGGTGACTGATGATACTATCAAATACCTTAAGGGTATCAAACGTAGTTACAAAAACTTTAACCATAATGAATGTCTTGCACTCAGAAGACTATGTGACAATAGATACATTATTATCAAGCAATCTGACAAGGGTGGAGTCATTGTTATCCAAAACGACACTGACTACAGAATAGATGCTATGTCACAACTTAATGACCATGATTGCTATTAATTTATTTTCAGTGATCCTACCTACAACTATAAATGTGAAATAATATCTTTGTCCAAGTAGGAACTGGAGCACAGCCACACCAGTGTAGTACAGGACACGAAAGGTTCTTTCAAAGATTAATTGACTAAAAGAGCATAAGGACAGACATCCTAATTGTCATGGAACAAGAATCACATTTCTGTTTGACCCCCCTTCTGCTTGTCAGCTCCTTAAGTTCATCTGCATGCATTTGTTCCACACACACACACCGTGCCTGTGTGATGTATCAATATGTTGCCCTTTCTGCCTCTGAGCAGGTAGCCAGTGAGTTGCTACAGCAACCTCTGAGATTCTTCTCAGAATGGGCTATCCTGCCCTCCCCCCTGTTTGTTTCCAGATAGTCTGTCCCAAGACAATTCCCTTTACCCACATTCCCCCTCACTTCCTTTTTCACTTTGGAGACCGTGAGTACAGCACCCATCTCTGTTACACCCCCATGGCAAGGCCAATTCTTTTCACCTGCCCTTAATTATGAAGCACCTATAGAGAAGCACTCTCACAACACCATTACATCCACAAGTGCCTGTATATACTGCTCCTTTCATAATAAAGTGAAGAAAATATAACAGGACATGGTGTGCTTTGGAAAGAGGGCTGAGTTGAAGCTATCTGGGTACATTCCTAGACATGATCCTGGGTCCAGAATAGTGAAAAGAAGACCGTGTGTCTTAGCGATACACACAGGAACTGCTACTCACAACCCTTATGCTATACAGAATAGTCTCTGCACCCCATACAGAGCAGCAGGCTTTATACCAAAGAGCACAGACTTTCTACAGCAAAAGCCTTACTAACAGCAAGCAGCTTACACTGCACACAGCCTGCAGCAGTACAGCAAGCAGCTTACACAACTTCTGTAGCAGTACAAGCAATCAGCTTACACTGTACACAGCCTGCAACCAACACTCAAGGCTCCAGCACTGCAGTCAAACAGAACTTTGATTGCTCTTTTCTGTCTTTTGAGTCCATCCTCTGCACAGCTTCACAGTGAGGGATTACCATCTCACCTAACCCTGCGCACGTCCCCACGGCAAGCGCCACCAAGGGCCACGCCACCGAACACCGCCAGGACATGTGTCAGAGCCACCGGACACCTGTAAGTACAGCTACCCCTACGCTTACCGCTGCAGGACACCTACCGGCACTATCTGAGGCAGTTGCCCATCGCTGACACAGGTAACAGACCGCACACCACACACACTGGCTAAAGGCCTACATACACCTACAGCATGGCGGAACTCAGATACCCACAAGACACAACGCAGGACACTCAGACACAGAGACCGCTACACAACTGCAACAGGCGCAAGGCCTAAACGGACAGTCACACTGACACAAAAGGCCCGCGAAAAATATGAGACTGACATTGAAGCGCACCGCGCTAAATTAAAGAAGGCCTGGGAAATAACCACACTTGGAATACGCAATGTCGCCGGCGCTGGCAATTATGTACAACAACTCGAGCAGGCAATAACTCAATTAAAGATAGATCACTCGTGTTACCAAGAGCTGTCAGAGGCATACATCACGTACTTGACCAGGGCTAACACCGGCGAAAGCCTGCAAGAAAAAGACTTACAGCATAATGTTGATGTGACACGTGACAGCCGCGTGCAAACCTCCATCACGGAAGCTGAGAATAAGAGAAAAGACCTTTTGCAGGAGACCGCATCGCAGCGTTCCAGCACATCCAGGCACTCATCAAGGTCAACAAGAACAGCACAATCTAACACGTCCAGCGCAAGCGCCACCAAGGTGCGAGCCACCGCAGAGGCCGCACGTGCCAGGGCCAAATATGGTCGGAGAGAGGCAGCCGTAAGGTCAGAAAGAGCGCGCATAGAAGAGGAGGAGCAGACAGCCGCCGCTAATGCCTCCGCTACGGCTGCTGCCGCTACCGACGCTACTGCCGCAGCCACTATGCGTAGGAAAGCCGAATTTGATGCGGAACTAGAGGCACATAATCAAGAGAAGGAAGCCACCGCTGCCATAGCCCAAGCTGAAGTCCTAGAAGCAGCCGCGCAACAGGACGGCGGGGGGCAACCATACAGACAGATAGCCTAAGAGGATCCAGTCCAACGCACCGAAGACTACGTAAGGAGCCTCTTCAGTGTAAACACCAGCGCACCATCCCAACACCGAAGACTTGCTAGGTCCACGTGGAAAAGACGCTAATCCTTCAAGGGAACACGCTACCTGGGATAGCCACAGCCGCAACAGTGATCCACACGCCAGCGCGCACACGGATGCACTACAACAGGCTCGCAATCCAGGTACACCCACAAGGGAAAACACAGACCCTTACACTGACCAGCAGTCACCACGCATCCACGCCAAGGAAGAGGCAACCGCATGGACCCTCCCAGCAAGTACCTCAGAACGCGACCAACACGCCGATGCCTCAGGCCTGACAGACATGGCCAAGTACATGATCCGGCGTGACATGGTGCAAACAGGACTCACCAACTTTGACGACCGTCCTGAGAACTACCGGATGTGGAAGTTCACGTTCAAGGATGCAATCAAGAGCCTGGGCTTCTCAGCAAGGGAAGAGCTCAACCTGCTATCCAAATGGCTGGGAAACTAATCCAGGGAGCACGCGAAGAGACTTGGGACGGCAAACGCGAACCACCCCCAAGTAGGTCTTGACTTAGTATGGGAAAGGCTAGAAGAGTGCTTCGGTAGCCCCAAAGCTGTTGAAGATTCGCTCTTCAAGAGAGTCGATAGCTTTTCCAGGATCACAGCTACTACTCGAAGTTACGAGAGCTCGGGGACCTGCTGCAAGAGCTGGAGTTTGCAAGAAAAGACCATTCCTTAACAGGTCTCAACGTCCTAGACTCAGCTCGCGGAGTGAGACCCATCTTGGAGAAGCTACCCTACAACCTCCAAGAAAGATGGATTTCACAAGGCTCCAAATACAAAAGGGAGAAGCAAGTCGCCTTCCCTCCCTTCTCATTTTCTTAAGCTTCATCCGCGAAGTGGCAAGGACAAGGAACGATCCCAGTTTCATCATGGGTGTGCAAACCACACACAGTGCAAGCAGCATGAGGAATGAGAGACCAGTGGCGAGATATGGTAACACTCAAAAACTCATCTCGGTCCACAGGATGGACGTGTCTCCCACGACCCAAACTACTCCCGATCAGTCGGTCGCCGGAGACGAGAAACCAAGGGACCCAAACAGGGAATGTCCCATACACAAGAAGCCCCACCCACTTAAAAGATGCTTTGGGTTCAGGATGAAGTCCCTAGAGGAACGCAAGAAGTTACTCGGAGAATTCAGAGTTTGCTTCAGGTGCTGCGATTCCACAACTCACCTAGCCAGAGACTGTAAAGAAGACATCAAATGTTTCGTGTGCAAAAGCGACAAGCACGTAACTTCTCTACATCCAGAGGCGCTGACACTCCACCAACTCAACAACCCATCATCCATAGCGGAGCATGGCGGGGAGGAAGGAGAAGGAGAGCCAACATCTGTCACGTCTCAGTGCACCGAGGTTTGCGGAAAAGGAAGTGACAAAATATCCTGCTCCAAAATATGCCTTGTCACAGTGCACGCCCAGGGACAACCTGAGAAGGCTATTCGGATGTAGGCAATCCTCGACGATCAAAGTAACAGATCATTGGCGAAAACGGAATTTTTCAACTTATTCAACTCACAAGGCAATGCCTCACCCTACACCCTCAGAACCTGTGCAGGGTCAACTGAGACAACAGGGAGAAGAGCAAGTGGTTACATCATACGTTCAGTGGATAACAGAGTGAAGATAGCTCTCCCCACACTCATCGAGTGCAACCACATGGCTGCAAACATGGACGAGAATCCTACACCAGACGTGGCACGCCATCACCGCAACTCAGAGGAATAGCCAACTACATCCCGCCGGTAGAACAGGCGCCAAGATCTTGCTGCTTCTCGGTAGGGACATCTTGAGGGTGCACAAAGTCCGTAAACAGCGTAACGGACCCCACAACACACCATACGCCCAAAGACTTGACATAGGATGGGTGATAGTGGGCAACGTGTGCACTGACAAAGGGCACGGACCAGACTATGTTGACGCCTGCAGAATGGTGATAACAGAATGTGGACACACATCCCTCTCTGAACCATGTCTTGGCCATCTCTAAGTGACAGGAGGGCCAAGTGAGGAGAAGAGACAAGGTCATACCCCTGAGATCAACAAAAACATCTTCACATCAGGGGGATGTGACAATGGCCTAGGATGCTTAGTAGTTCAGACAACTAAGGATGATGAGTCGACTCCACTGAAGGAAGAAGGTAACCTCCTGAAGGCGCCCGACAAAGGTATCGTCCAAAAGACAATAAACAATCGGACGATCCTCCTGCGAGCAAAGGCACAGCTAAGACGTGCAGCCATTCCTCACCGCAAAATACCAAGTGGCAAAGCAGCCAGCCGCCATAGCTGGCATGGCCGCAGAAGATTGCGCCCTGCAGGTGAAGCCACAAGGGCAAAAAGACTGTCCTCTCACACATCTCAAAAGAGACAGTCGCAGAGCCATTCCACAAAAGGATTTACAAGGACAAAAGAGACTGTTCTTCGTCATGTCCAGGGAGAAAATAACCTCCTGACGGCAGTTAACAAAGAGACACAAAGGCATTTCACCAAAATACGTGGAGACGTTCTCATGCAAGAGAAACGTTCCGATGACCTAGGGTGCACAGCGTTCCAGACAACAAGGGATGGTAACAAACAAGCACCATCGATGGAAGATGGAGAATTCCAGAAGTTAATGGATAAGGAGCTCTTCAAGGACAAATCGGGCAGTTGGGTGACAATGCTACCATTCCGTTCACCAAAAAGACGCCTCCCAAACAACAGAGAAGAAAAAAATGCACAAGAGCGCACAAGGGAAAGGATTAGTATTAATTTATTAAAACAAACACATAAACAGCTGAGGGGATCCAACCCCTCCTCAGCTCAATGGATTAGCTGCCCAGAAATATAAAAACCATATATATGGTCTCTAAACATATACAAATCTAACACAGTAAACCATACACAACATAAGAAAAAACACACAATCAATGTAAAATAAACAGAGAAAGTATTAACAGCCCAAGGGAGTTAAGGTTAAAACCGCCATAGAGAGCTATAATACTGCTGACAGGGGGAAACGAACACTCACACTGAGGCAGAGAAGGGGGACCTCTGATGACCGTATAAGATCCGGATCACGGCATCAAGGAAGATGGAAACAGCCGCCTCTGGAGCCTCAGGCAAGCTCCGTTTCAGCCTCTCAGCAAACACGCGCAGGATGACCTGTCATGACCTCTACGCGTTTCGCACCACGTGCTTCGTCAGGAGGTCACGTACAGCGTCATCTGCGCGTATTTGTAGGAAAAAGGGAATCAGTTAGGACGGCCCCCTTATGACGCCAAACCCAATGCCCTTAGAATGCCAGTAGTATGTTTAAAGTGATGCTACCTCTTTCCCTTGCAATGTCATGTGTTACAGCGGTCACGTGTTGCAGGTTTAACAGACACATATACGAATCCGAACCTGCAATGCTTACATAGACATGAACATAACATAACTTGAGATCATCAACTTATATATATACACTGAATTAGAGCCAAAACAAATTTATATTTTACATATTAATTGCACATGATAAGACTATATTTCATCTTTAAAATACCCAATAAATTAAAATAGATACATATAGTGCTTTAATTAAAACATATAATGTTAATACATATACCATAAAAATGAGAGACGAATATAATATTAAACAATTAATGAAAATGAAGATGAAATAAAACATACATTAAGCCAAATATTTTATCTCAAAAATGGAGTAAGCTCAATAAGTTCATTAAAACCAATCGGATGTCTAGTTTGCATTTCATAGATCCAATACTGTTCACGTTTTAATAGATGATTATCTCTATTGCCTTGTCTGCTGTTCATTTGGATATGTTCAAGCCCTTTAAATGTGATGCAACTGGGGTCATTGTTGTGGATCTCTTTAAAGTGTTTTAAAAGTGGTGTAATTGTTTAATATTATATTCGTCTCTCATTTTTATGGTATATGTATTAACATTATATGTTTTAATTAAAGCACTATATGTATCTATTTTAATTTATTGGGTATTTTAAAGATGAAATATAGTCTTATCATGTGCAATTAATATGTAAAATATAAATTTGTTTTGGCTCTAATTCAGTGTATATATATAAGTTGATGATCTCAAGTTATGTTATGTTCATGTCTATGTAAGCATTGCAGGTTCGGATTCGTATATGTGTCTGTTAAACCTGCAACACGTGACCGCTGTAACACATGACATTGCAAGGGAAAGAGGTAGCATCACTTTAAACATACTACTGGCATTCTAAGGGCATTGGGTTTGGCGTCATAAGGGGGCCGTCCTAACTGATTCCCTTTTTCCTACAAATACGCGCAGATGACGCTGTACGTGACCTCCTGACGAAGCACGTGGTGCGAAACGCGTAGAGGTCACGACAGGTCATCCTGCGCGTGTTTGCTGAGAGGCTGAAACGGAGCTTGCCTGAGGCTCCAGAGGCGGCTGTTTCCATCTTCCTTGATGCCGTGATCCGGATCTTATACGGTCATCAGAGGTCCCCCTTCTCTGCCTCAGTGTGAGTGTTCGTTTCCCCCTGTCAGCAGTATTATAGCTCTCTATGGCGGTTTTAACCTTAACTCCCTTGGGCTGTTAATACTTTCTCTGTTTATTTTACATTGATTGTGTGTTTTTTCTTATGTTGTGTATGGTTTACTGTGTTAGATTTGTATATGTTTAGAGACCATATATATGGTTTTTATATTTCTGGGCAGCTAATCCATTGAGCTGAGGAGGGGTTGGATCCCCTCAGCTGTTTATGTGTTTGTTTTAATAAATTAATACTAATCCTTTCCCTTGTGCGCTCTTGTGCATTTTTTTCTTCTCTGTTTCTCAGGGTGTCCTCCCCCCCTTCGAGGGGGGATCACCTCTGAAGTGGGAGCTCTTGGGGGGACGCTCCATGCACGTGCAGCACAGGGATTAATCCTATCAAAACAACTGCAGCACGAGCGCTGAAAATCCTGCACTTTACTCCCAAACAACAGAGTACATGCCATCTCTAGGCTCACTTCGTTCCGCTGCGACCTACAAAGGAAACCGGAGACCATAACTTTGTGGCCTTCATCCAGAAGACATTCCTTAGCGGCCACGCAAAGCCAGCACCCTCATTGAAGGAAGGTGAAGAATGTCGGTACCTTCCATCATCTGTCCACCACCATCAGAAACCCGGTCAGATCTGGGCAATGTTCAGCTCCAATGCTCAGCACCAGGAAGCCTCTCCAAACGACGCCCTATGTACTGGGCCAGACTTGTCAGACAGTCTTCCAGGAGTGCTGATTCGCAAGGAACCAGAAGCCATTACCTTCCGTCAAACACCAGGTGATGGAGTGACAGACTATCACGACTGGCACATCCACAAGGTGATGCCCTCTGTAGAGAAAACTACTGAGATAAAAGGACTGTTCTCTCACAAATCTAAGAAGAAACAGGACCAGAGACTTTTGCAAAAGACAGTGTGGTGCACCCAGCTAACTTAGACCGGTGCATCCGCTTGGCATCCTTTGCCAAAGAACCTTTGCCAAGGGACTTTGAAGCCAGTGATACCGGCCGGTATCACATCCTTGTGTGGACACGGACTTTCGCATTGTTTTGTGAATACGATGTTATCTTTGTCATGCATTGCACATATGTTCCACATATTCCAGCTATATAGTGGTATCTCCAGATACCAGACGGGGAGTGTCATGGAACAAGAATCACATTTCTGTTTCCCACCGCTTCTGCTTGTCAGCTCCTTAAGTTCAGCTGCATGCATTTGTTCCACACGCACACACCGTGCCTGTGTGATGTATCAATATGTTGCCCTTTCTGCCTCTGAGCAGGTAGCCAGTGAGTTGCTACAGCAACCTCTGAGATTCTTCTCAGAATGGGCTATTCTGCCCCCCCTGTTTGTTTCCAGATAGTCTGTCCCAAGACAATTCCCTTTACCCACATTCCCCCTCACTTCCTTTTCCACTTTGGAGACCATGAGTACAGCACCCATCTCTGTTACACCCCCATGGCAAGGCCAATTCTTTTCACCTGCCCTTAATTACAAAGCACCTATAGAGAAGCACTCTCACAACACCATTACATCCACAAGTGCCTGTATATACTGCTCCTTTCCTAATAAAGTGAAGAAAATATAACAGGACTTGGTGTGCTTTGGAAAGGGGGCTCAGTTGAAGCTATCTGGGTTCATTCATACCCTAGACATGACCCTGGGTCCAGAATACTAATAACACTCTGACATGTTTCATGCACAGGGCGCTTTATCAAAGAGTAGCTGATCAGGATAGTCATTACCTGATTATATAGAGCCTTCCCCCATGGAATCAGCTGTGATTTATAATTAATTAGCTTAATCAGCCAATGTCATGAGGGAGGCATTGGGTAGTCATATAACAAAACAATCAACAAAATCTACATACAACATATAACAAAAAGGGAACTAAGGCAATTTAAAAACATCTATTAAACTAAACATATAATTTAAAAAATACTTTAAATAGATAATAAAACCAATATGTAAACCGTATCTCTATTCAGCACAACAAATCATAAATGAAATAATAATCAAACTGCCAAGATCTATTAGAATAGAAAAATTATAATGTATATAACCCATTGAAGATATGATTAACATATATTACCAATTGTACACTTGATTACTTTACTCAATTAGTGTGGTTCTGTGATCACTCCCGAACCCTCTTGTTTTTTCTATATTATAAACCTACCTCCAGGATTTCCGCACGGGAACTGCCACTCATCGTGGAGGATCGGGGCTCCGGTTTGATTTTGCATCGCCAGTCTGCTGTGTCGTGAGTAAAGAAGCTGCAACGTGATAGTGCTGAATGGGATCAGCCAGTTGTTGATATAACTTTATACTCTCACTCTATTAGAGGCATTTGTCTATGAAATCCAACACACAGACACACCGACTTAGACCTACAAATCATTGGACGTACTCTTACTCTACAGCGTTTGTTCCAGCTTTACACCGCCAATCTTGTTTTTCTAGCACCGGATACTTTGGCCTGTTTTACAGACCAACATTTCTTTATAAATGTGAAATAGACTATTTGCAATCACTAGCATTAGCCAGTAGCTGCATAAATGAGAACACATGGGTTTATTATACAAAAACACCCTATATGGCCTATATCTGCGCCCTAAGATACACACTGTAGGTCACTAATAACCCTTCTCAGGCATCCATAAATCTATATAAACATATAATCCGGCGCCTAAACAAATCTAAATAAAGTGCAGATAATTATCTGACCATATACAAAGTCCAATCTTGTAAACCTGTAGTCCTTCAGACGAATCTCGCAGATGACATCACGATATGTAAAAGAGAAAAAGACAACCAATCATAGCGTATACCAGATAGACTGTGGATGGGACAAACACACATAAAACACTTAACAAACTTAAACAAACAATAACAAACATTATGACAATACAAAATACCACCTTATGAACTGGACATGACTAATTTAATTAAATAAAGGAATAATAAGCATACACAATAAAATATAGCATATACAGGGGGTATTGACTAGTAGACTCTGCTCCGGTGGGAGCCTATTAGCCAGTCAGTGTATTAATAGGGTAGGGTAAGAAGGGAGAGAGCCCCCGCATCAGCCTAATCAAGCAGCTTAATCTGCCCGAGCAGACTTAGTGGCACCAATTTGGTAGCCAGCTGGTCTCTCTGAACCACAGATTTAGAAATCCCCAGCTCATATACAGTGCATAAAACATATATACCCTTATACAGCGCGTTAATAAAAATATCACAAAATTCTTCGAAGTCCCTCATCCCATAGGATCTACTGAAAAGACGTGCACGTTTATTTTCAGAGCTCCTAGACCTTCCTATAAGAAGATAGCTAAAAAGTTGCTTCAAATAACTCAGGTTAAGTTTCAGAGTTGCTTCTAATGTACCGAAGCTGGATTTAGAAATAATTTCATCCTCACAGCCTCATGGATGGTTGGAGACACTCTGAACTCCTATACTGGGTCTGGGGTTCTGGGCATATACTGGGAGGGACTCCCACCAAACTAGCGACCCCTGACTATACCGGGGATAAGCGTATCTTTATGTCCCCTTTAACCTTTCTGGTCTGTACTGAAAAAGGGCATCCTGGCGGTGAGCCGCGTAACTGCTTTCCAGGGAGGTCTTTGTCCGGAGCTCTGTGCCTACATGTACCCAGGAACCTGACTCGGTTCTGGGATACATTTTTGGGGTGGCCAGCAACTCTGGTCCCCGGCTATCTAGACACAATCTGACAACACTTTTACCGCAAGTCCACCCTGAAACTCTTAGCCTGAGAATCTCCACTGGTTAGCACTCCTGGAAAAGGCAAAAGACACACAAATTCTTTATTGTCGCATATTTTACATACGATGCATGGCAGTACATATACAACAGTCAGGCCCAAGAGATGACACTCAAGGGCCCCAAAAATGGATCAGGGGCAACCAAGTGGGCTTCACTTTTATTAGTGAGCCTGGCTATCCCCTCACTGTCACAAAGGTCTCACTTCAAGTCTGCCATCCGTAAGAGACAATCTCGCTCCAAATCTGCAATCCGTAACAGAGGGTCCCTCTCCGAGTCTACAGTCAATAAGAAGTGCTCCCTCACCATGTCAATTATATTTAAGAGGCACCTACTCTAATTCAATGTTTCAAAAATCACTGATCGTGCAAGTACATTCTCCACAGCAAATTAAAGAGTTCTATACAGGGCATACGAATAAAGCCTGTGTTGCTCCACCTAGGAGAATGGGTAATGTGAGGTCTCGCATGTTAGAACTGTCCTATGCTGTGCAGGCTCTCGCTAGACAGCTACTGACTACACCAACTGACCTTCCATGACCTATAAGAAGGCACGTCTCCCTGCTATCTGGGCTTTACAACAGCTTTGCTAGCTGGAGTAAGGTAGAGTTGCTCCCCTGCTGCAGTGCAGTACCTAGAACTTCCTGAACTCTTTGTAAATCCTGGCCCTCATTCTGGTCTATCGGACTACTCTCTGCCTGCTTCCTGCCCTTTCCCCGGTTTGTTCGACAACTCTCCTGCCTGCCACCTGACCTGACCTTGGATCGACTGACCCCTTTTTCCTGATCTCTCCACTGACCAGCACACCAAGGATCTGGACCCCTAACTCCAGCTACCTGTGCGAACACCAGGTGAATATGCACTACAGACTCTCCCCATGGATGTTCCTGTTGAAACCCTGATTGATACTGGTTGTCTGGGGATCCTTTCTTGTGTGCCTTCCTGATTGAGTATCTGTGTTGTACCATGCATTCCTTGAATGTACAGTCACTTTTACCGATATAATATAATCCTCAGGGGCATTTAAGTAGGTAAACAATTGACTTGCTGTAGCAGGTCGTATTTTGTATTTGAAAGCATTGTGAGGATGTGTAAACAATTCTCAGGTGATCATTCCTTGACAGGTAATACAGTTTAGACATTTGAAAACAGCCGTTTTTTGTGGTGTGTTGTTTTACAGCATATTTTGACAAAGAATCCTTTTGCACCAGAGTATCACGTAGGTTGGGTCACCTTTTGAAACAAAATCGGGGGATATGTTAGCATATGCACTTGAAACTGGGCTCAGAGCAGAATCCAGTATGTTCCATTGCTTTCATATAATGTAACAGTTCAGTTATCATTTGAAGTTAATGATAAGTACCCGTTGGGTGGTGTCATTCGATATCTCTGTTGGGATAAGTAATGTTTTCTTCTTGAGTATTAGTTCCCATTTCATGGCTTGCTTTACCTCACTGGCCATCATTTGAAGGGCATTGGATTGGGTCGATCATCTGTGTTGCTCATAATGGGCCTTATTCAGAAAGCCTCGATAAGGCCCTTATCGAGCACTTATCGACCAAAATGGCTACTCGTATTCAGATAGCCTCGATAAGTGCTCGATAACGGCCTATATCGCCGCAAAATTTTATCGCTATCAGAAATTCGCCGACTGAGCAGCGATCAGCCCTTTATTGACCATTTTCTGATGGTTGATAAACTCGCGCGATTCAGAAACCCGCGAGTTGGCTGTCGCGGCATATCGCAACCCATCACAGCCCTAAAAGGCGGTCTTCTCCCCAAATCCAATTCACCACAAATTTGTTGGTGAATTTGTGGGGAGATGCCTCGATGAGCAGCGATGTGTCGGGACTTAGAAAATATCAGGCCCTTTTCCTGCCTCGGATTGATGCCGGGGGTTTCCAGAGCTGCTAGCCATTAATAGCAGCTCCGGACCCCCCCGGCATGCATCCGAGGCAGGAAACATGCATGTACAGCAACTTCATTACCTTAACGGCTAACCGCTAAGGCAATGAAGGGGTTAAACACCTGTGCCAGGCTTACTGTAAGAAACATACAATACAGTGGCTAGCGGGGGTGGGTGAAGGGGGAATTTGACCCTTAGTGGCTGTTTAGGCATTGCGGGGGGGTTGCGGGGGGAGTTAACCCATTCATTACCTTAGCGGTTAATACCGCTAAGGTAATAAAGGGGTTAAACCAACCGCTACCCACCCGCAAGGTCTAAACACCCACCCTTAGGGCTACTACCCCCTTCACCCACCCGTGAGGCCTAAACACCCACCCTGACTGACTATACCCACCCTATACCCATTGAGTAGTATAGTGGTACATCATACCCATATAATAATAATATGGGCATGATAAGCCTCTATAGCACTCAATGGGCACCCTAATGACAATAAATTACTACACAAGACACACAGTAATAAAATGTAACTAAACTCCAAAAAATCACACGTCACTAAATACAAACAGTAACCAGCTAATCCAATCAATAGCAACATCAACAATTAATTAATTAAACCATTAACCAATCTAAACAATTAATTCCGAAACCAACTCAAAATGAATAGTAACACTAACCAATGTAAACAATGAATTACTCCAACATTAATGAATATAACCATTAAAACTCCAAAAAATAAATTAAAACAATCTCTGAAGTAACCATAAAACTTATTAGCTAACATAATATCACATTAAGTACAAGCGAACACCAATCGTAAACCTTTAATTACATTAAGCATGAAAAAACAAAAATAACATCCACATAATACATGCTGTTGGAGGCCTTCAAGGTACGTGAGCTTCCTGTTTCCCCGGGAGTCTGAGGGCCACCGCTTCTAATGGTAAGTAATATATTCAATGTTTGTAAATGTCTCTTTTTACAGGTTTAATCTCTGGATGTGTTTTTTGATTTTTGGGGGGAGGCACATTGACTGACTGATAATATATTAATCGGTACCTCTTTAGGGTACAGATTAATACAATATTATGACAATATTTGGGGGGGGCATTTATCGATTGGTATTGGTGTTGCTTTTTGGCATTTCATGTATTATGTGGATGTTATTTTTGTTTTTTCATGCTTAATGTAATTAAAGGTTTGTGATTGGTGTTCGCTTGTACTTAATGTAATATTATGTTAGCTAATATGTTTTATGGTTACTTCAGAGATTGTTTTAATTTATTTTTTGGAGTTTTAATCGTTATATTCATTAATGTTGGAGTAATTCATTGTTTACATTGGTTAGTGTTACTATTCATTTTGAGTTGGTTTCGGAATTAATTGTTTACATTGGTTAATGGTTTAATTAATTAATTGTTGATGTTGCTATTGATTGGATTAGCTGGTTACTGTTGTATTTAGTGACGTGTGATTTTTTGGAGTTTAGTTACATTTTATTACTGTGTGTCTTGTGTATTAATTTATTGTCATTAGGGTGCCCATTGAGTGCTATAGAGGCTTATCATGCCCATATTATTATTATATATGTATGATGTACCACTATACTACTCAATGGGTATAGGTTGGGTATAGTCAGTCAGGGTGGGTGTTTAGGCCTCCCGGGTTGGTATCGGGTCAGGGTGGGTTAACCCCTTAATGACTATAGTGGTTAGTAACCGCTAAGGTGATTAAGGGGTTAGGGGCCATTAGAATGTATTTATTTTGTATATATGCTTTCTGGCAACAGAGGACAGAGGGACCTGCTGTTGTGGTAAGTATAACTTTATTTATTTACTTTATTTATGTATGCTAATGCAGTGTTTAATAATGGGCAAATAATCTATTATCCATATCTGGATAATAGTTATTTTGCCCATTACTGTACTGTATGGGTTTGGGCGGAGGGGGGGGGGCGTGTATTGATATATTTTTTAAATATTTATTAATATATATTTCTTTAATAGTGTAGATGTGCAGGGGGTCTCCGGAGCTGAACCACGTTGGTTTTATGTCCGGGGACCCCCTGCTTCCCGAGATACAGGCACCTTTATGGGGTGCCGGTATCCCTCTGCATTGAAATGTCTCGCGTCACGTGACCGGGACATTTCCTTGCATAGGAGATACCGGCACCCCATAAAGGTGCCTGTATCTCGGGAAGCAGGGGGTCCCCGGACATAAAACCAACGTAGTTCAGCTCCGGAGACCCCCTGCACCTCTACACTATTAAATAAATATATATTTAAATAAATAATTTTCAGGCGACATTTCAGCTGGGAGAGGCGGCTCTCTCAGAGCAGCTCTCTCTGCAGCAGAAATGAATCGCCGGTTCAGGCCTTTTCAGAGGCTCGATGCTCTCGCTGGCAGCAACTCGCCCGATTTGGGCATTTTGCTATCACTGGTCATCGAGCCTTTCTGAATACCGTGATAGCAACGCCCAAAAAACAGTCACTTTAAATTCCCTGGCGATTTTTTTTATGAACCCTCTCTGAATATGGCCCAATGTGTGCTACTCTAATGAATTGTGAAAAGAGAAGACCTTATTTAAGAGCTGTTGAATCAAAACTAGAAGCTACTGTAGTAGTAAGGTATTGTAATCAGTATGTTTATTGTGTAAAGCAGCCACTAATCTGGTTTCTGTTTTGTAAATATTAACGTCCATGAAGTGTATTGAATTGGTGTGATAATGCATTGTAATTCTAATAGGATTGGCAAGGGAGTTCAAATTACTAACAAAGGTTTCCAGTGTCTGACGAGTGCCATGCCAATGTATCGTCTATGTACCTACAATACGATTCTATGTATTGTGACTACGTATGGGGTGACCAAGAATGTATTTTGTTTCATAATGGTGCATGAAGATATTAGCTTACAATGGCCCTATGTTGGAGCCCATGGCCGTCCACCTTGTAGGTAATATTGATTTTAGAATTTGAAATAATTGTTGTAGTATAACATTGGTGGGCCATCATATAAACAAACTACTGTACTGTTAACTTCTTTGACTGCTTCTATTTCCATTTTGTGTGGGAAACAGTCTTTAGGCAAAGGACCTATTGTATGCTGTGTAGTTTGCACAAGAATTCAGCAGTATGTTTAAGATGGCCATACAAGTCTGTAATGCAATGTTGTAGGTAGAAATCAATCAACCGGGACACTGACTGGCTAGGTAGCAAAAGAGAGAAAAGAAACCCCAAAGAATACACTCGCAGAAGTGTAATGAGTAGATTGGAAATGTGGGTTAAAAACCTTTTAATAATCAATAATATAAAAATTAGTTATGAAGGGAACTGGTATAAATACCCATGACCAGCCATTAGAACCTTTTAAGCATACTTAGTTGTTATTGGTCATGTAAAAAATGGCCATACAAATGCAGCGGCCATTATTTTAACAAATCACGCGGTGTATATCTCGGAATACCCATGTCATGGCGCAGGATTTCTTCCAACCGTACCGCCTTAAGACGCAAGTGCAAGCGAGTGCATAAAATGGCATTTTAGTGTTCTGGCTTTTAAACACCTGAAATTGACACAGTAGCACAGTAGCACAGTACTGTACATATTACAATTGATTCATTTCATTGCATTTAATTGCACACAATTCATTAAATTCAAACAAAGCAACTGCAATAAACACGTGTGGCTGGGGCGATTGGCCGCGTTCATGCCGCGTGGAGTACAGCAGCGCACACGAAAACAGCGCGTGATTTGTTCAAATAATGGCCGCTGCATCTGTAACATCCTGTCTTATCAATAATCCATTATACAGACTTTCTACAGTGCAAATATATTGGTCATGCAATGTTGTATCTGCCCTTACAATGTATAGTGGGCTAATATTATCTAAAACATAGAGACTAGAAATTATATTTCAAATACACGTAGCATCTCTATGCACTGACTCACTGTATAATCAGCAAGCTATTGCTAGAGCATTTCTCAAATATGTAAATAATACACGCATACACTGAAAGTATTGTATACATGGAAGGTATCAGACAAACATATTAACCTCATAATCACACATTGTCATTTAAAATTAACATATAACCATACTTAGCAAGTAATTTGTAGTAAAAGGAACACAAAAATTGTGCAATTTTAGATAATATTAGCCCACTATACATTGTAATGGCAGATACAACATTGTATGACCAATATATTTGCACTGTAGAAAGTCTGTATAATGGATTATTGATAAGACAGGATGTTATGGCCATTTTTTATATGACCAATAACAACTAACATCATGCTTTAATAAGCTTTAAAGGTTCTAAGGACTGGTCATGGATATGTATACCAGTTCCCTTCATAACTAATTTTTATATTATTAATTATTAAATGGTTTTTAACCCACATTTTCAATCTACTCATTACATGCATCCATTTTTTATCTATCTATTGTTATTAAAATTATATTATGCTGTTTTTTCTCCCTACCTTTTTTAAGTCACCCATGGGTTGCTGTGGAATGTTATATCCCTATCCCCATTGTAACTGAGCACATGTAAGTGTGTTTTTTAGTAGTTTTATATCATTTTTAAATTATTCTATTGTCGAACCATTTTTACTATACCATTATCTCTTTTTCTTTTCTCCCACATATATCTGTTTGGGATAATGAACTGAGTCTGTGCGCTGGAGCACTTCTTTTTTTATACATCACTTCCCTAGCCCATGCGCCTAAAGCTTCCTGCCCAGAAGCTTGCCAAATTAACCCCTTAACCAACTAAAACAGAGCTACAACATAAGGCATTTTGCAACAAATCTTGGTAAATATGCCCCCTCACTGTTAATTCAAGGCTATATGATGTCATCTGGCACCAGAAAGTGTCTTATGGAGTAACACTGCATAGTACATATCTCTCTTTTTATGGACCTTTTACTTGAATAAGATATCTTCCAGCACAGGTGTCTTATGGAGTAGCACTCCTTAGTTAATACAGTACATAATGGCATATTAAATGTTTAGCCATGTCTGGTTTTGGCTACCAGTCTGCCCTCTCTGTCATGTAAGCCCTGGTAACAGTGCAGGCTTTGGCAGGACCAATCCTGTGTTTTTCCCACACTAGACAGCTCTCTTGAGTCATGGGGGAGGAGGTGGGACAAGGCCTGTGTTCTGCCCAATCCAGGTTCAGACTTTGTACCTTCCCCCTGTACTTAAGAGGCTCCACATCTAAATTTAGTCAGTGCCTCTACCGCTGAGAGAGGCAGGTAATCATAAAGAAGTGCATATTGGCTTGACACCTACTGTCCCCTTCCCTTGGGTAGTAAGGAATGATACCATACCCCTGACTCTATTAGGGAGTTAGGGAAGAGCTAGGACTGCCTTAGGTGCCCTTGGCCTGGGGTGGATGTCCAGGGACCATCCGGAAGCTGGAGGCCTGAAGTATTTAGTGTATGCTGTAAGTAACAACAAGAAAAAAGTGATCCTGTGTTCAATTATACTCCTGCCTTGTTGTGCAATCTATCTGGGGGAGTGGAAGTGAGTTCTCCAGCAGGGATTGTCTCCACATCCCTGGAGCCCGCAGCAGATGGAGGTGCTGTACCAACAGAGATAAAGGCCAGTGTTGTACCCCAGAAGCCTGTCTTGTTCTCCCCAACAACATCGACGGAGACTCAGATCTACTGTGAGCCAGCAGGTATGCACCATCATAAACCATGTAATGGCAGAATCTCCGAGAGGGTGGGGGAAACACCGTTACAAATGTATAATACAGCATCTCTCTGATAGTGTTAAAAGGCAGGATGGAGATAAAATATGTTCCTAAAGAACTAAAGCTCAATTTTTCATGTGCAATGAGCCTCTGCCACAAAGAGCTTGTATTCTTGCACAGGGACATAAAAAGTTACTTCAAAAGGCAGTGACGTTATCTCCATCAATCCATAGTCATTCTAGTGCGCACACTGTAGTGAGGATGACCCTGGTGAGCGTATTGTTTCCCCCTGGATAAGAATTAAGATCGGGTGGAAAAAAAGATAAATAATTCATGAACTGGGGGTCCCTAGAGCTTATATAACTATATAAAATTGTCCACAAAAAAAGAGTATTCCCTGCATGTCAAATGTGTAAATCCAGTACACAATGCAAGGTATTAGAAGCACACACAAGACTAATGTAGAGTTTAAATAAACTTCAATCTATATTTAAAGCATCAGAGCTAGTGAACAGGTAACGTTTCAGGACTCAAGGTCCTTTCCTCAGATTGTGTTTGGTCTGAGGAAAGGACCTTGAGTCCTGAAACATTACCTGTTCACTATCTCTGATGCTTTAAATATAGATTGAAGTTTATTTAAACTCTACATTAGTTTTGTGTGTGCTTCTTCTACCTTGCATTGTGTACCAGTTTCTGGATCAAGCTTTGGGACGCCGGGATCATCAGAAGGTGAGCACATAAGCATAAAATGCTCTATCTATTTATTATTAGCAGTGGTGTGCCACTTATACCCATCTTTTTTCCTTCTCTTTTTTCCAAATGTGTAAATCCATGTATGACTGTTTCATTTGGTCATTCATATATCTGAGCCATTAGGTGGACTGCACTATTATTTAAGGAATATATTCCCAGCTCTCCAATTATTTGATCTTCATTTCACGTGACCTATAAAGCTAAACAAAACAAATAGTTTTTCCTCAATAATTCTCCTGTGGACTAATCTATAATAGTTTTGTTTTTTTAAAGGCACATAAAGAATAAAATAAATAAAGTCTGTCACAAATGTTTCGTAACTTTATTTTTTAACAGCTATTTCAAACTGGAATGGCAGGGGGCAGCAGGCTGAGACATGTATTGGCATGTAACCGTGTACAGTAACCGTATATGAGATGATACAGCTCAGTTACAGAAAACCTAATTACACTGGAGGCACTCTGTAGTTTGTGCCTTCAAGTTAAATAAGTTTGTAAGACCCAGGACCCTTTGGCAAATAATGCAAATGATTTTTTTCATAAAATGTATTCATGACATATGTATTTTATCATTCATAAACCCTTAAGTTTAGACTACTACATTAATACCTTAAGCACTTTGCTGTAGGGTATATTCTTATCCAATGCAAAACAGTTGAATACAGATAAGCATGCTCTATGTGGAATTGCCCCCAAAAAGTGTGCACGTCATGCTCCTCGGCCCAGCTGTGGTAATCAGCCAGTTCACACTGGTTCGTGCGAACCTGTTATTAAATTTTAACACGTTCGCCGAACCAGTGCTTAATTCTCTTACCTGTGGTGGATGGTGGCAGCGGCATCTATAAGCCTGTTTACCCTTCATAACTTCTCAATATGGCCGCATGGCGTCAAATGGTGCCACATGGCCATGCCAACGGTATCGCCACGTGAAATAACCGCCTCACATTACGTCCGTTGTTATGGCAACGAGACGCTACGTGATGTTATCACGTTATGTGGCATCATGTTTTCATGGCAACGCTGCGCCATGTGACGCTGCTCCACCATTTTGAGAAGATATGCAGGGAAAAGATACTGGTAGACACCGCACGCCAAGGTATGAACCGGTTATTAAAAAAATTAAATCCCACCACTGCCTCGGCCACATTGTGCACCTTGCCGCACTGAGCTGCACAGACCTTGTTTGTGGTCAGAAGGGATTATTATTTGTGTTGTTGCAGTTCAGAGCAAGTCCGGCAGGTGGTGCACTGAATATCTTTGCCTATGATACTCTGAATGCTTTGTCTGAAGCAGTTGTCTGAGAAGAAAATAAAATGTACTGTACAGTACACATCTCTTTGTCTAATGACCTTCTACAGTACTGTACATAGCTACTGTTGCAGTTTCCCAATTTATTAAAAAAAAACACTATAGTGCCTATTATAGTAGGTTTGATAACTTTGCTACCATCTCGAATGGTGTGGCATATTCCCATTGAATGGTTTTTCATTTGTGTTATACCAGTATTCAGAAATAAGCTGAATCCATTTCCACGCATCTCAATCCATGACGTAGGAAAATGCCAATACCGCTCGGTGGTATCTCAGCCTCTCTCAAAGTTCTCCCCGTACGATCTGGCTGCAGTCTGCAAGAGCTGCATAGAGAGCTGTACAGAGAGAGCCGACTGCACAGCGAGAGCCGCCTGCACAGCTCTCACAGTCGATCACAATGCTTTTATTTATATTTTAAAACTAGAGTACGGGAGCAGGGGGTCTCCAGAGCAGAACTGCATTGATTTCAGCCCCAGGTACCCCCTGCTTCCCGAGGCCCTGGTATGGGGTGCCGGTATCTCCTACATGTTTAAATGTCTCGGTCACGTGACGCGGGAGATTTAAAAATCACAAGGGGATACTAGCACCTCATACAGGGGCCTGTTACTCGGGAAGCAGGGGGTCCCTGAGGTTAAAATTAATGCGGTTCAGCTCAGGAGACACCCTGCTCCCACACACTGGTATTAAAATGTAAGTAAAAACAGCTTCATTACCTTAGTGGCTAGTTGCTAAGGCAATGAAGGTGTTAAACCTGAGTAACCTGTTTATTGGGAGCAGAGGGGGTGGATGAATGGGGTAGTTGCCCCAGGGTGGGTGGTTAGGCCTGCCAGGAAGGTTGCGGGAGGAGTTAACTCCTTCACTAACATAGCGGTGGTAACCGCTATGATTATGAAGGTGTTAACCACTCCCGCTACCCACCCGAGAGGCCTATCCACCCACCCTTGGGGCACCTACTCCCTTCACTCAATCCCTCTACACCAAGAAACTTTAAAAAATACAATAACCCTACTACCCACCTCCTCTTCCCCCAACAACCCCACTTAACACATACAGTACAATAATGGGCTCAATTACTATTATCCAGATATGGATAATAGCTCATTTGCCCATTAAAAATAAAACATTATGCAGCCAGCATAAAGTAAATAAAAGTTCTACTTATCCCTGACAGGATGAAGGCAGTCCTGATCACCATCCTCCGCATCCATGTCCTCTGTGGGCAGCAACAGTACAATAAAAAACAAGTTAATGGTCACTAGCCCCTTAATCAACTTAGTAACCAATATAGTAAGTAAGGGGTAAACCCCCCCCGCCCCGCTTACCACCCTCCCCAGGGCAACTACCCCCACCCTCTACCCATTGATTGGCAAAGCAGTACACTATGATCATATAATATGGGCATGATTTGCCACTATGGCAGTCAATGCACAACCTGAAAAAAAACAATCACCAAAAACAAAAATCAATAAAAAAAAAACAATCACCAAAAATAGAAAGCAATAAAAAAACAATCACTAAAAATAGAAAGCAATACAAAAAAGCAATCCCCAAATAAACACAATTAAAAAAAACAATCACCAAAACAAAAAAACACAATTAAACAAACCAAGAATAAATAAAACACAATTAAAACAAACCAAGAATAAAAAAACACAATTAAAACATCCAAGAATAAAAAAACACACTTAAAAAAGCATGCATCAAAAAAACACAATTAGAGAAACGAAGCAGCAAAAAAACACAATTAGAAAAACCAATCAGCAAAAACACACAATAAAACAAACAAGCACCCACATTTTTTTCAATAACCAAGCATCACAAATACGCACTGAAAAAAATTACAATCAATGTTTTTCTTACTTTTGACATCTTCATCATCCGATTCCAAGTCCATCAGCAACAGCAGGAACTTCTTGAGATTCGACGCAAGGTCCTCAACTGCCGGTTAGTACATCTTATACTTTATTCTTTATCTTCATCTGTACTTGTAATCCAATGGGGCGGATGTTGTCCCGTTGGTTTGTTAAGATCAAATGAGATGGGAGAGGCCTGTGACGTCACATTTGAGTGTGAAAGTGGGTGGGGGAGTGGGGAATGTGGGTGGACTGGGCGCTTCCCAAGTGATATTAGATTGGTGTAATTAGTGACACACCTAAAGTACACAAAAATAAACTTAACACCACACAGTGATAATCAAAAATAATAGTGTACAAGTGCAGCTCAACTTCCTCTGGTGGGACAGTTCCAAGTCCCAGGATGTAGAATTCTCTTTTCTTGGGGTTGAGGAGGAGCGCAGGATAAGCTCGTGATATGTAAAAAATAAAAGTATATATAGTGCAGATGGTAGATCACTGCTATAGAAATAATCAGTATAGGAAATGAACTCACAAAAATCGTAGAATGTTACTGCATGTCAGAGATCCATCTCTCTCTGACTGGAGCCCTTTGTGTATCTGGGGTCAGGATGCCTCTCAGTGGAGTGGATGATATGTAAATGAAAGAAACCACAAATAGTGCATACTGTATAAACTATAAATATGTATTAATCACAAATGTTCAGGAAACTCACATTTTCCATGAATAAGATGGGTGGTGGAGAGAACCGCCGATAGAAGGGTGGTGGAATGTGAAGCTGCTGCCCGGTGCTTCACTTTGACTTGCACCTCACAGTGTAGTTCCGCATCAGTCTCTGCCGTCGCGTCACTTCCGGTTTCGCGTCACAGGTGAGGGTGGGAAGCCAGAATGGGTCTGGTGTCAGCAATAGATTGCCAGTCCTTCAGTGCGCAATTTCTCTCCCCAAAAGCTCTAACTCTACGCGTTTCGCACACTGCTTCGTCAGGAGTATATGGTAAAGTAAATAAAAGTTCTACTTATCCCTGACAGGATGAAGGCAGTCCTGATCACCATCCTCCGCATCCATGTCCTCTGTGGGCAGCAACAGTACAATAAAAAACAAGTTAATGGTCACTAGCCCCTTAATCAACTTAGTAACCAATATAGTAAGTAAGGGGTAAACCCCCCTCCCCCCGCCCCACTTACCACCCTCCCCAGGGCAACTACCCCCACCCTCTACCCATTGATTGGCAAAGCAGTACACTATGACCATATAATATGGGCATGATTTGCCACTATGGCAGTCAATGCACAACCTGAAAAAAAAAATCACCAAAAACAAAAAGCAATTAAAAAAACAATCACCAAAAACAAAAATCAATAAAAAAAACAATCACCAAAAATAGAAAGCAATAAAAAAATAATCACTAAATATAGAAAGCAATACAAAAAAGCAATCCCCAAATAAACACAATTAAAAAAAACAATCACCAAAACAAAAAATACACAATTAAACAAACCAAGAATAAATAAAACACAATTAAAACAAACCAAGAATAAAAAAAACACAATTAAAACAAACCAAGAATAAAAAAAACACAATTAAAAAAGCAAGCATCAAAAAAACACAATTAGAAAAACGAAGCAGCAAAAAAACACAATTAGAAAAACCAATCAGCAAAAACACACAATAAAACAAACAAGCACCCACATTTTTTTCAATAACCAAGCATCACAAATACGCACTGAAAAAAATTACAATCAATGTTTTTCTTACTTTTGACATCTTCATCATCCGATTCCAAGTCCATCAGCAACAGCAGGAACTTCTTGAGATTCGACGCAAGGTCCTCAACTGCCGGTTAGTACATCTTATACTTTATTCTTTATCTTCATCTGTACTTGTAATCCAATGGGGCGGATGTTGTCCCGTCGGTTTGTTAAGATCAAATGAGATGGGAGAGGCCTGTGACGTCTCATTTGAGTGTCAGATAGTACTCCCTCAATCCGATTGGCTGGAGTACCGTGTGACAGGGTTCTTTTTTTTTTATAACACAGTATTGAAGCAGGGGGTCTGCGGAGATGAACTGCATTCATTTCAGCCCAAGGAACCACCTGCTTCCCGAGTTACAGGCATCGGTATTGGGTGCCTGTGTCTCCACACATTGTTTAAATCTCCTGCATCACGTGACCAGGACATTTAAACTTTGTGAAGATACCAGCACCTGTAGATTGGTTGCATCGGTATATAGGAAAGGTCTGTTTAGCGTCAGATTGGTTAAAAAGTGGAGCTAATACAAGTATTGATAGAATTTCTTAAAATATCTAAATTTGATGAATACTATTTTTTTATATGGCAAGACTGTGTTGGGAAAAGTCCTCCTCAAGTGACTAGAGAGTGCTTTATAGAGAGGATGATTATTAACAAACTGTTCCTCAAAAAAGTTCATAAAAATGTTCGCATAAGTTGGGGCCACATTTGATCCCATCGCTGTTCCTCTAGTCTTGTTATAAAAATCATCTTCAAATAAAAAGTCATTCTCATAGAGAACGACTTTTAATAATGTCAATAGCAAATCCTGTTCATGACTGGTCAATATACCCGTCTGGTCAAATAGAACGCACTAGCCCCCACATCTCCACGTGTGTTATGGAGGTGTAGAGGCTACTAACATCAAGTGTCACCAGCAAACTATCTTGTGTGATGGTATGGATATGTCTAAGTCTCAGGAGGAACTGAGTAGTGTCCTTGAGATATGAAGGACCAACCTCTACCAATGGTTTAAAAATCTTGTCCAAGAATATAGATATAGATTCAAAGATAGAGTAAATCCCTGCTACTATTGGCCTCCCAGGAGGATTTTCCAATCTCTTTTGGATCTTAAGTAGTGTATAAAACACAGGAATCAGTGGATCTTCCACTGTAAGAAACAATCGTAATTGTTTCGATATGATTCCCTGTGTTTCGGCAGCTCCCAAGATATTCTGAATTTTGGGTTTTATCCCGAATGTAGGGTCACCCTTCAGTAGCCTATAATTGTCCTTATTAGCTAACTGTTCAAGGATCTCTGCTCTATACATCTTTTTGTCTTGGACTACAATTGCTCCTCCCTTATCGCAGGATTTATCAATATAGTTTTATTTTTCTTGAGACACTCAAAGTCTAGATGTTGATTCCTAGTGAAATTGGGGCATCTAGTACCACCTTGCACCACCCAACTTCACAACTATAATCCACCTAATTCCTGTGTAATTAGTTGGATGTATGTTTCTACTAGGTGATTGGTACACGGGTGGTTACGTGTGCTTTTAATTTTGAGATCTCCTGCTAGTCCAATTAGAGTGGTGTCAGTCCTAAGTACCTGTGTAACGTCATTGCCACTGGTCTTAGTCTGGGTACCTACCACCTCCAACTGTTGAGTCACTCCAATATGCTTGAAGAAGGACAGCCACCTAAGGTTCCTAAAGAAGCGAGCAACGTCCAAATCCAATTCGAACAAGTCCATCCTAATTGTAGGGGCAAAAGACAGCCTCGTTGTAGGACCTCTCCCTCCATCTTTGTCAGGGTATACTCCAAAATGTTGACGATTATTAAACATTTTATGAAACAAAAAATATTTCCCATTTTTCTTCTAAGTAAGACAGTGAAATGAAAAGATGCTTATCTTCAATCTCAGATTTGTAGCTACTTCCCTAAAGAAAACAAAAATTTCTTTAGAACCAAAAAACGCTTCAGCACACTCTCAGGACTGTATCTTTTTCCTTTACTGAAACTAGGATTTAGGATTTACAAAACCTCTCACAACTTAATATACAGTGAGAGACACGCCCCAGAACCTCTATACTAATTCTGGGGTACCTGGGCATATACTGGGGGACCCTCACTAACTTAGGGAACCTTGAATGTACCCAGGATACAAAAATCCGTATGCCCTCATTTACCTTTCTGGTCTGTGCTGAAATAGGGAAACCTGGTTGTGAGATGCGTGTGATGGTGAGGGGGTAACCAGGCTTAATAATAAAGGTTAAGCCCACTTGGTTACCCCTGATCCGTGTCTGAAGGTCCTAGGGTGTCAGCTCTTAAGTTAAGATGGCGGATTGCAACAATGTATCCTGTGGTCTCATTATCAGACTAAGGTCAATTGGTAAAGTGCGTCTGCGGTTATCGATCCAGACAAGCAATGCAACATTGAATGTCGGCTTCTCACCGCAGACCCATTACAAGTCAAACCGCAGACCACATCACAGAGCACATTCAATTAAGGGGCTAACTTACATTAGGAATGAGCTAGCACTCTGATTTTTGAGATGCAGAGGGCTAGGGTATAATAATTCACATACCTATTGTTATTATACTTTGAACTCT
Source organism: Ascaphus truei (assembly GCF_040206685.1). Taxonomy (NCBI): domain Eukaryota; kingdom Metazoa; phylum Chordata; class Amphibia; order Anura; family Ascaphidae; genus Ascaphus; species Ascaphus truei. Next base: position 59,023,878 of record NC_134488.1, on the reverse strand, counting down.
TATATAAAGTCACATATAAGAATGAGCCTTATTCCAGGTATTTTAAAGTACAAAGACAGGAACCCTTTTCCTGTCAGCCCCGTCAGCGAATCCATTAACATGCACATATGTTTGGTATAAATGAGCTGAGGGTTTTCTAACTCCGAACTTCAAAGGGCACCCTGCTGGGCTGCTGCCCCAATGTCTGTCGATGTCCGGAGTTGAAAGCCTCAGAGACCCTGACGTGTCAGGGAGGGTGGGATACAGTCAAGTACACTGTACGGGTGTAAAATCCTGGCTAGCAACAAATGGTAGCCGAATCCCAGACTTACTGTCACCAGATAAGGGGTTGGGTCCCGTATGCTAATCGGCATAGGTGCTAGGTTAGCGCATGCCCTTAGAAGACGGGGAAGCCAGGTTTATGAGCTACTGGCAAGTCTGGGATAGGTGAGAAAAGTTATTCCCACTGAGGAATTGGCTGTACAGGTTAAAGATAGGAGTCAAAAGCCTGCAGCCCGGTTATGAATCAGATTCACCTAAGATTCATCTGAGAAACATCTAAAGATTCAACCAAGGTCCGTTCCAGCTTCAGCGGAGTTCCGGAGTGTGAGGGGTTCAAAACATCGTAGCCAAGGATTGCACCCCTCTTCCAGAATTCCTTTGAACTAAGGATTCCCGAACAAATCCTATAAGAACATAACGAAAAGTTTTCCTTCGGCGGACATATAGGGGTTGCATGCCGCACTCCTAGCCAAGGACTGTCACACGGCTCTATTCGCGCACCACCCCGCTCCTGGACAGTGGTGCCTTGAGACTTTATTTCCCTGTTATTCGGTCCGTGGACATTATATTTTGTTAACCCATCCCAGTAAGTGTATATTGAGTGAAATTGTGAAGGATTGTGTGTTTGTCTTTAAAGGAAATCAATTAAATTATTTTATCCTCCTTGTTGTGCTCAATCCAAAATCCCGGTTTTAAGGTCTCCCGTGGCACCCTATCCTGGGCTAACTAAGGGCTACCCAGCGATCATTTGCTCTGCCCCAGCCTGCAGAGCCTGGACAACAGTGGGCTCGATATGCTAAGAGGCAGAGGTGCCAGGTTGGCGCATGCCCCTTAGCAGAATCCAAATCTGTACCAATCCGGCGTCAGTATACAGGCAAATCAGTGATAGGCTGGCAGGAGAATTCCCATGCGCTGATTGGTTGTGGTGGTTTCTGAATGGGACTCTAAAACCTATAAGAAACCTTGCAGTCAATCAGGACCCCAGACTCCAAGTGTCAAACCATCAGCGGCAAATTCACGTCACGAAAAACATGCTCTGTGAGAAATAGACGCGAGCTGGCTTCAGCGATTTTTACTCAAGAAATTTTCTAAGTCCCGCTTTTCAGGGACCAAGTTCTGAAAACGGGACGTAGCGGTCGTGGCTGATATTGCATGCCGAATTGCATTCCTGGACATTCGTGAGTATCTACCGGAAATTAGAAAGGGCTTCTACTGACTTCGGTTGTTAACATTTTGTTCCAAGGAATGTTTATTTCGTTAGCCCCGTTCCCAGTAAGTGTGTTTTCAGTGCAAATTGTGTTACATTGTGTGTATGTCTAATCGTGGAATAAATAAATTACAATTTATTTTAAAGCCTTGTCTTGCTCAATCAAATGATCCCAGTATAAAAGGTGTTAATAAACCTGGCCTCCCGTGACAACGCATAACTGTTTTCAAAGGAGGAGTTTGACCGGAGTGATGTGTCTATATGTCCCCGGGAATCTGACTTGATTCCCGGATACATTTTTGGGGTAACCAGCAACTCTGGACCCCGGCTACATAGACACAATATGACAACACTTTTACCGCAAATCCCCCCCTTGAAACTTATAGCCTGAGAATATCACTGGTTAGCACTCCTGGAAAGGTAAAACACATAAAATCTTTATTGTCACACAATTACATTCATTGCAGGCACAATACACAGGTTGAAGAGCTGACACTCTAAAACCTGAAATAGGGCTCAGAGGTAACCTGCCGGGCATAATACCTTTATTGATGGCCTGGTTACCCCTTCACCGTCACACTTCCCCCCTCAAGATGAAGGCTCGGTTGCAGCCGCTACGTCCAACACTCTTTTTCAATTCTGGCATAAGCAACTTCTCTAGGTAGCAGTTTTCTGCTCAAATACACCACAGGATGTTAACCCCCCGCTGCTACATGCACTAATTGTGAGTCCCACGAGTTACTGAACACAGCAATGTCATCCAGATATGCCCTTGCAAAACTTTGCATCCCTTCCAGTAACCTATTAACGAGGCGTGGAAGGTAGCCGGGGCATTCTTTATCCCAAATGGCATCACCAAAAATTCATAGAGACCACTTGGAGTGATAAATGCCGACTTCTCCCTAGCCTCTTGGGTCCGAGGGATTTGCCAATAACCTTAGGTCAAATCCATAGTGGTCAGATACTTTTCCCCCGCGAGCTCATCTAACAGCTCATCCATGCTGGGCATGGGATAAGCATCTCAGCGTTGAGCTGCCGGTAGTCCACACAGAACCAAGTGGTTCCATCCTTCTTAGGTACCAGGACTACCGGACAAGCCCAAGGGCTCTGAGATAGTACAATTACTGTCCTCCGTCTGGTGCCCGGGAGCAAATCCTCTGGCTGGACCATATCAAGTCGAACCAGGGTAACAGCAGCACCGGAGTCGAGCAAGCCGGCTGCTTGGCGATCTCTGATGGTCACTGGTTGCAGATGCCTCTGCTGGATATCGTTGGACTGCATCCCGACTGGTGCAATCTGATGTCCTGCTGTCTCCACTGCTGGTTTCTGTGTGACAAGTGCAGATCTCTCCGTGGGGGTCCCTCTCTGGGCTGGCCGATGGCTGTACTTGGCTTTCTATGTGCGCCCGTTGCACACGGGCGACCGGCCTCGCAGCTGGAGAGCATTGCCCCTGTTGGGGTCCATGGACCTCGGATGGTCCGGAAAGTCTGGCATGATTTGCCCAGTCTTGTTGCACTGGTAGCACCTCCGTTTGTATCTGAATTTTGCCGTTTTAGGTGCACTTCCATCTGCTGCATGCTTACTCTTCCACTGCGGAGTGCTTTTGGCTGCCTTGGCTGAAGTAGCTGTGTCGTGGGTAGCCCCATTCTTTCTCAACACCACCCGACTGGTGACAAACACATCAGCCAGTGTTGCAGCATATGTATAAGTCTTTGGCTTGCGGTCAAAGATCCATTCCCGCACGTCCGTGGGGCACTGCTGCAAAAACTGTTCTTCGTATATTAAGTCCAGAAGCAAGTGGTACTTAATAGCACCATAACCCTCCACCCACTGTCCCCCATGCAAAGCCATGTGGGAGGCAAACAGCGTGTAGGACTCTCTGGGCCGTTTCTCCTTGGATTGGAACATGCCCTGGTACCCTTCTGGGATGAGGGCATACTGGATGAGCAGGAGGGCTTTCACATGTTCATAGTCATTGCCATCCTTGTGAGCGATGGCCTGGAGAATCTCCTTGGCCGCAAAACCCAGTCCCGCTCTGGTACCTTGTATCTGTGACATTGGGCTTCAAAGTTACTGAGAAACCCATCAATTTTGTCTGTGCTATCCACAAAATTCCTGAAGCTGTGATGGTCCACTCGTGGGGTTGCTTGCTCCCCATCCACAAGGTAGCCCCCTCTCCCCATGGGGTTGCTTGCTCTCCATTGTTCCAAGGTACCCCCTCTCCCCATGAGGCAAGAAGTGAGGCGATGCCAGGGATGGCAAGTCCATTAGCCACTGGGGCTACCACAGCTGCATTTCCCCAAAACGGTGCCCCAACAATGTTCATGCTGGCACCCGTTCCCTCCCCATATCCTTCCTCCGCCACCGGGGCTTGATTAATCTCTTGTGTCCCGGTATTTGCTGATGAAGGGTATCGCCACTCCCTGGTAACATGCTCTCACGGTATGCCCTAACATAGTCTTTCTTTTGGTAAGGGTCCAATCTAGCCCCCTACCTGGTGTCGCATCAGGGAAAGGGTTCCCTTACCTTAACTGGAATGAGTGCCCAGGGTCCTTGGTGAAGCATCAGGGGCCTGGCCCCAGCCTCTCCTGGGCTACCAGCTGCACTGTACTTAACAGCCTGCCCTGTTGCTGCATCTCAGTTGTGCCTCCAATTGTGGGGCTGCTCCCCTCCCCCACCCCCCCTGGGAGATCTTGCCTAAGCTACAGTTCTGTGTGGTGCTTTTTACCTGTTTGGCTCCAGGAGAGATATGAGCTTCCGCAATAATAAGGGGAAACAGGACAGGCTTTTGGTGACCCTCAGATTCTCAGTTTTGTGTCATAAGCGCCTCCAGTCGCAGGAGGGTTCAGGGATCCTGAAGCCAGTCCCCACCATGACAGATATCTCTAATACTCCTACCCAATAGACTGTTACTTACGCAGAGTATATAAAAAATTATCTTTATTCCGGCAGCCACTGCAGGATGTCATTACAGTGTATTCCTTGTATTGGATAATGGGTCTCAAACCCCTGGATGGTGCCTCTGGCAATATGGAGGCCTTGTGCTCTGCACAGATCTTGGTTGCATCTCTGCTCTAGGAGGAACAGGAGGCATGTCTCAACCCCAGGAGCGGCTGAGCTGGACTCTCTCTCCCAGCCAGGAGAGAATCAGAGCTCCACTCCTCTACCCCATGAGGTGGAGAGCTGGACTGAAACAATTTGGAACACTTCCTCCCTAAGGCTCAGAGGGGGAGGGCACAGAGTCTGCACGAGGATTTGTTGTACGCAGACTCCCATTCACCTCCACCGAGTCACTCAGAGAGGCAACATGAGGAGGGGTAAACCCACAGGATAGCCTGTAGTTACTAGGTCTTACCTGACAGAGGCAGAAAGATAGTCTGGACCAGCCATGGCTATATATATTTTTGGATTGACATTGCACCTTTCACTTCACATTTCAAGGACAAAGCTGATAAAATCCATTGGATCACAGTTTAGCACTGTAGGTGAACATTTAAGGTTCCAATGTTTTTAAAAGATGAGAAATGATTCATCTGTTGTGAAAATAAGGAAGGCATTAACATATTAGCATAAAAGAGGCAAATAAATGAATTTAATAAAAGGGGGGGGGGAAGAAATAGAAAAATAAAAGTATAATTTCTTCTTTTACTAAAGTGCCTTATTATGTATTTTTTTTAAAGGTTGAATATGGCTATTTGCTATTTGCTATTTTAGTTATCTTTACACAGTGTTTTGATAATGTATGAGTTTTAATGCCAAGAATTGAACTACAGTTTAAAAATGTCAAGGTGTGTGATTTTTATTTACTGTGGTTTTAAAAAAATTACTTGCAGCCACTTGTATTGCATGCTTTATAATTAGAATATTTTGCCAAGACAAATAATTATGATACACCTGGTGTTTTTTCTCTAAAAATGACATTTGTGGCTAATAATATGGGAACTGAAGACAAATTTATTTGCTTAATTCCATCTACAATGAGGAGCAGCTGAGTTGATATTTAACCCTTTCATGTAATGCACTACAAAGTAGATCAACATAGAGAGAGTGAAAATAGAAATGGGTTTTGATGCATTAATTAATTTGCTCTTTGTGTTTGCATCAAATGTGAGAGTCTCCTACAATTTACATAAATTGTTAGCCACAAATATTTACGTACTGTATGTAGATGAAATTGGTTGCCTTGTTAATCAGCCTTAAAGTGCGGCTACACTCCAATGGTTTCATATCGGGTAGTAATTCTGATTGTTTAATATATTCAAAAAGGCCTAAATATCAGTAAATAATCAAGCTAAATCATAATAGGTAATGGTGTTCTGCATCTACCTGCTGACAAACTGTCACCTCTTGTTATGTGATTTACCGCATCGCCGGCTTGATGGCGCTGTCGTTGTTGTCTGTGTACCAAGCTCTGCGGTTACAGAGGCCCCGAGCTCTCCCCCACAACAATCAAACTGATTGCGGAGGGAGAGTGTGGTGCCTCTGTAACTCTCTTACCTTCTCTAGTGGCATTTCCTGGCATCTCCTCCTGCAGGGTCCGTGCATCATGGCTTCGCAACATCAAAGCTTTTTTTTTTTTTTTACAATTTCAATAAAAACTGCTTCATTTTTGATTTATCAAAAATGTATAACTTTCTTTAAGTTACTAATAAACCAGTATAATACTTACATTTGCTTTGAAAGTAATTGCAGTATTGATAATTAGAAAAAAAGTTTTGTGCATACGAAATACTGAATTTTGAAACAAATTAACAAACACATTTGAAACAAATTCTTGGTATAGGGATTCTAACCTTCCTATGGCTCACGTCACCCAAAACCCTACTGAAATGAGATTAAACGTGAAATGTTGGGGTTACGCAAAGCTATGCATAGGCCGCGTAGTAGGAATGCAGCAACGAGCCATAGAGGACTAACAGATAAAAGGATGTCGGTCCTGACAATATACAGATGCAGCGGCCATTATTTTAACAAATCACGCGGTGTATACCTCGGATTACCCATGTCATGGCGCGAGATTGCCTCCAACCGTACCGCCTTAAGACGTGAGTGCAGGCGAGTGCAGAAAATTGCATTAGAGTGTTCTGGCTTTAAACACCTGAAATTGACACAGTAGCACAGTACTGTACACATTACAATTCATTCATTTCAATGCATTTAATTGCACACAATCCATGAAATTCAAACAAAGCACCCGCGATAAACATGTGTGCCTTGGGCGATTGGCGGCGTTAATGCCGCGTGGAGTACAGCAGCGCACACGAAAACGGCCGCTGCATATATAATTTAGAAAAATATATCAATAATTAAACTTAAATATATTGCAACACATGACAGGATCTGATTTAGTTATAAAAGAGAACAGAAAAACGGAGAAAGCGTATCTAGCAGAGTGTAAGAAAATCCAAGTTTTGATATTTTCCATAGTGACTACTTTGATGCTTTTTTTAAAATATCAAATATCAAATTCTTAAAAAAATATTCTCATTTTTTTGTGGTGCCCTTGCTTTGCTGGTGCCCTAAGCATGTGCTTAGTCTGCCTATTGGGTAATCTGGCCCTGATGACGCCGCATGGCACCGCAAAGTGAGGTCTCATTGTCATGGCGACACCATTTGACATCACGGAGCGATGATGACGAGGCCCTGCCGGAGGAGATGGCGCCGGAGAAGGTAAGAGCCGAGGCCCCGCACATGCCCCTGCACCGAGCCCCTAGTATTATTATTTACGGTGCTAGATCAAACATATGAGCCGCTTATGTTTACCCATTTTAATGGTGACATCATAATTAATTTGCAAACAAAGAACAAAAGAAAAAGAACATTTTTATATGTGTGGCTTTCAGGACAAACAGTCAAACAGTGTAATTATCAATGAGAGACAAGAGAACCCGATTTTGAAGACACACCAAAGCTTTTATTTAACATGGTAATCTTAGAAGGGTAAAAATAGTTATAGTAGTCTGATTTATTTTTTTGGTTTGTTTTAAAGGTGTCAGACCCATTTTATCTATTAAACACACACTGTCATTAGTTCACTATCACAATTAGGAAAGAGGGAAGAAACAAAAATGACCTTATAGGGACAATCCCTCTTAGGCCAAACACATAAGACCAGTCCCCGGGGGTGGCGGAAGCGCGTGCGGCGGCATACGCGCTGCACACCAGTCACTTACCTCAGTAGTGGCAGACCCCGGTGTCTCCTTCTGTTTGGGCTCACAAGGCGCTGTGGCGCGTCAGGGGATACAACAAGATTGTGTTCCCGTGCGGCGACGCGGTCACATGGTGCGCTGTGAGCCAATCAAGAGGGGAGATAGCCTGAGCCATTGGGAGTGCAGCAACTGTAGGCCAATGGCAGACTAGCAATTTCAAAACAAGAGAGGGAAATAATGTGTACAAACCACCCCCCCCCCACACACGTTTAATAAAGTGAATATGAGCGTAATATTTCTTTCTTTAATTTTGATTGCTGTTTGCAAACTGAGGGTGGTGGGGTGGGGAGGAAGGATGGCACTGTAACTTTTTCTTTTGTTTTTTCCCCAATGAAAAGTGGTGGGTTTTTTTGTAACTTCGTATAAAGAAAACTCGCTGCTCAATCCCTAGTGCCTGTAGATAATTGTTAATAAAGTTTTTTGAACTAAGGTGCATAGGGATAATTTGTCAAATACTGAACTAATCTGTGAAGAAAAATCTCCACACCAAGATCCCTATAATTTGCACTCAGAGTACATTGTTTTAACACAGAGATATAGTAATCCCAAGAATATCAATATTCCAAAGAAGAGGATAAATCTTATAGTATAGTAATCCTCCTATGTACCACTAAAAATAAACACTACCCACACGCCCCGCACCGCGGTACCCCACCACCGTGTTACCGACACCGTGTCCCAAGAGTACCACACCCAACCCCAATGTGTCAGACAGCGCTTCCCACTAGATGGTGTACTGGTTGGTGCACTTGGTATGTGATATCTGCCGGGGATGTCCAAAGTACAAATGAGACTGAGATACTACTACCAGTAGTATACATCTGCAGCCTCTCACAACGGGAATTTTTAAATTACTTTGTACTGTAAATAATACACAGAGCCGTTGTTTACTGTAATAAAACTTTATTGTGTTTATTTTTAGTGGTACATAGGAGGATAACTATACTATAAGATTTATCCTCTTCTTTGGAATATTGATATTCAGCGTAGATAGCAGGAAACTGAGCGGGCCACTTCAGCGTAGAAGTTAGGAAATGAGTGAAGCTGCTTCAGCGTAGCTGGGCTTCTGGAAGGAGGGAACAGGAACAGAAGGAGAGAAGGCCACGGAAAACCAGGGGTACAGACACGCCACAGGAAATTCTGAGGACATTAGCGTAGCTGCTTCAGGGCGGCGGAGGCAAAGACTATAACTATACGTTAAGATTTATCCTCTTCTTTGGAATATTGATATGCTTGGGATTACTATATCTCTGTGTTAAAACAATGTACCTTGAGTGCAAATTATAGGGATCTTGGTGTGGAGATTTTTCTTTACAGATTAGTTCAGTTTTTTTATGTAGCCTTGAAAAAGCTCCAGTTTCTCCCGGGAACACCTTTCCCTGAGCAGTTTACTGGCACTATTATCTACTGCTGTGTCACTTGCCTGCTAGAGAGAATATCTCAGCGCAAGGAAAAAATAAATAAATCTGTTTATTTATAGGAAGTAGAAAACCTAACCATGGTCTTGGATATGAAAACTCTGTAGTGGGTGGCTGTATTTCTTTTTTTGCCTGATCTGCACCTCTATTAACTTCCTGTCGTGGAACATTTTTTCTATTTCTATTTCTGATCTCATTTCTGATACGTGGTATCGGTCATTATTTTGCTCCTCTATACTGGGCTGACAATCGCAGGGGTGTTGTACAATCTGCAGTTCCAAACTGTACCCGTTTCAAAACAAATATGGTCTGTGCAAGATGGTGTAACGGATGTGCTCGCCACAAACCGGGACCAGACCGCGGGGCTGAGGTGGGGATGTATATACACCGACCTTAAACCACGGAGTCAGGTCCGGAGTGCCTATTCCGTGGTCAAACGTAGCCGGGTCAGGACAGGAGAAAGCAGGGTAATCCGTAGATACGCCAGGGTCAGGGAAGGCAGCATAGGAGCGATGGTCGCGGTCACGAGCTGAGGTCATCATCAGGAAATCTTGGGTGAAACTACTTCAGCGTAGATAGCAGGAAACTGAGCGGGCCACTTCAGCGTAGAAGTTAGGAAACGAGTGAAGCTGCTTCAGCGTAGCTGGGCTTCTGGAAGGAGGGACCAGGAACAGAAGGAGAGAAGGCCATGGAAAACCAGGGGTACAGACACGCCACAGGAAATTCTGAGGACATCAGCGTAGCCGCTTCAGGGCGGCGAAGGTGAAAACTTCCAGGAACAAGGAGTAGCTCTGGGGCTCCCAAGCAGGAAGGCCTTTGAAGCAGGAGGATAGAGTGGAGAGACTCAGGCACAAGGAGGCCAAGTCTGGCCCAACAGAGGTGTCTGTGACAAGCACAGTTACTTGAAGCAGGAAAGCAAAGTCTATGTTCAGCAATCAGGAAGTGAAAGAGCAGGGTTTAAATAGGAGAGATGCATGACTGGAATTGAGAAGCGGAGCGGAGGTGCGGCCTCTGTGGAGACTGAGATTGGCTGCAAGGCACATGAGACCAGTGAGTGTACTTGCTTGAAGCTGGGGAGCAGTGCACGACATCACGTCTGGGGGGCGGAGCTACGCCCTGTGGTACGGCTTGAAGAGCTGCGGGTGCGCGCGCGCTCTGTAAACAGAGCAGGGGTGCGCACATGGCTAGAGACCGGAGCGGAAGGTGCAGCAGTGGCAGGTAAGGAGGGAACACGCCGCAGGGGACGTGTTCCCTGATTCCTTACAGATGGTTTTAGTTTAGCATTCTCATTTTTTTTTTTTTTAATAAAATTCCGCTTGCCCTGGAGTCTGTCCTCCCCGCAATTTTATCCACGCCCCCCATGCCTCCGATCGCGCCTTTCAGACCGCAGATCGCGTTTTCAGCTGTGAACACGCCACCAGAACGACAGGCGTGCGTCCAGCAGCCTCCAGCGGGACCTTAGCTTTAGAGTATTAATGGCAGTGACATGTTTAAAGGTCAAATCTGGGTGATTGATGATTTTTTTTTACCCAAATGCGACAATTACAAGTATTTTTTCATCCATTTTAAAGTTATTATGTAAACATGGTGAGCTGAGAGGTTTGATTTCCTTCGGCTGCTCCCTTTTGTCTGATATCACGGTGTGTTAAGCAAGAGTTTGCACAGGCCAAGCCCCCTCTTCCCTCCCCCTTATCTTTATTGTCTCACTGATAAAGACAGAATGGGCTAAATGTAAGGAAAATACTTGATTAACAATCACTCTAACATTCAACGGCCTCTAAAAATGCAATTTGTAATGAATTTCAACTCAAAAGTCACCAAACCTTTTGCTGTTATCACAGTTAGATTTTTTAAAGAAAGAGTATTAAATTATTCACTAAAGGAAGAAGATAAAAGCTGCAGATAGGTTCTTCTGGCCCAAGATGCAGGAATCGGTGGAACGCTATTGCCGGAGGTGTCTGCGGTGCATACAGCGAAAAACAATGCCCACACGCGCAGCCCCAATGAGCCAATTAAAGAGCTCTGGTCCCATGGACCTAGTCTGCATGGATTTCTTCTATATCAAGGCAGACTCGAAGGGTATAGGGAACGTCCTCGTAGTAACAGACCATTACACACATACGCCCAAGTATTCCCTACCAAAGACCAGAAATCTCTCACAGTAGCCAAAGTAATGTGGAAGAAGTACTTTATCCATTATGGGTTACCTAATCGGATGCACTCCGATCAAGGTAGAGACTTTGAGAGCAAGTTAATCAAAGAACTCTTAAAGCTGCTCAATATCGAGAAGTCTCGTATGACTCCCTACTATCCTGAAGGAGATCCTCTTCCGGGAAGGTTCTACCGAACTCTACTGGACATGTTGGGCACTCTGAAAGACTCCAAGAAGGCCGGATGGAGCAAGCATGTTGAACCTTTAGTACATGCCTACAATTGCACGAGGCATGAATCCACCGGGTATACACTCTATTTTATAATGTTCGGCAGAGAGGCAAGACTACCTGTGGATATTCGTCTCTGAGTATCCACCGAAGGTGTAACAAACATGACGCACTACAAATATGTGCAAAGGCTCCAGGATAACCTCCATAGACTAAATCAGATGGCGGAAAAGCTACCACCAAACTGAACGAAAATAACAAGCGGAGGTATGACCATAAGGTACACCATCAGAAACTTTGGCCCGGAATTTAGGAATACCAGGGAAAACAAGTTAGCTGACCGCTGGCAAGAAGCTCCCTTCGAGGTAGAGTCACAGATGCCTGGCCTCCCTGTATATCACATCCGAGATTCAGAGGGAAGGGTAAAGGTCTGACATCGGATCACTTGCTACCTATTCCTCAAGTAGGGGAAAGTGAACCTGAACCATCGTCAATAATGTCTTTAATTGAACAGGAAGATTCAAGTGGCATTCCAAGTGCTGTAATGGAAGACAATCAAGATCCTTTGGAAGGAACTTCTTCCACGGCAAATGGAGATTGGTGGACACCACCAGAAGAAGTAGCAGATAATGGGCCTGTCCTCCATGTATCTTCCCCAGCGGCTTCAACAAGCCAACCGCTCGACCCAAGGGGTCCGAGTTTCATTCCCACTAGAGACTATGTAGCTCAAGAATCACACTTTATGTGAGGTAAGGGCCTCAAGCCGATGGTAGCCTCTCCACCCAACAAGACGTTGGAGAAGAGACATGTCGGAATCAAAGTGTGAGACGACTTCCCTCGAGAATGGCGTATGATTCGTTAGGGACACCTCACTATAATTCTCAGCAGCTGTCTCGGAGCAGGTTTGCCTCTGTAATGACCATGCTCACTGAACTGTTCAATTTGGTTTATATATATTGTACAAAGTTAAGTTGTATGATGAATTGTATTTTTCATTATACAAGAGTTTGTATACGTGTTCTCAAGCAGGGTCATTGAGTTCTTTACCAGGGGGAGAATACAGCCATGTCCCCCTACCCTGCCTCCTGTGCGAGGGAGCTGTTCAGTGGTTCCCCGGAGCTCCGTGTGATCGGTAGGTAGGGGCAGCAATTTTGCGAGTCACGCATGCGCAGTGCGGCGAGGCGCACATGCGCAGTGCAGGAGGCGGTGACCATCTTAGGATAGCTTCGCACATGCAGCCGCGGGACTACATGTTCCAGAATCTACCAGGGGAGGGAAACACCACATGGGGCTGCCCCAGCGAATAGGGCTCTGAAGAGAAGAGGAACAGGATATCCTCCACGTGCGGAAAGCCTGCGAGTCAGTCTTCCAGGAGGGCAGAGAGGATGGATGCATCCAGGGTGCCAGTAGCCCCTGGACTAGGCCAGAAATCTGCCCCTAGGCCCAAGACTTCGGTGGAAATTGCTGGGACAGGACACCAGGGGTATTGGTGCCACAGCACCCTCAGTACTTTGGGGGAACCACCACGTGTTGGGTCATTGGGTGTATACTGTCGTACAGTTATTGCCATTATTGCATGTGTTAGTATGTGTATACAGTAAACCTTAGTTATATGCATTGTGTGGTGTATTATTCTTTACTGTGTATTGGTTCCTGTGAGGGGTTATCCCACCAGCGCTGGGATCCCTCATAGGTGGAGGCGAAGCACGCAAGAGAATAAGCTCACCCCGGGCTCCCAGAGGCAGAGGCGTAGGCCTCCTGTGAGCAGATATGTTCAGCAGCATGCATAGTTACCCGCGTAGTTCTCTTAGGCATAGGGAAAAGGGGCTACACTAGCAATAAACCTAATTTTATATAATTCTGGTAAAGACTTAGGAGAGGTCTTGGATGATGACGACTGGCCGGATATATGAATGTATATGAAAGACCTGGCATCTAACCCCACTATGCCTACATAGATGTAAGCCTGATATGCCTACAGGATGTTGGAGGAGAGGTGAGCAATCAAGCTCCTTTCTACATATATGGTGGACTAGTCCTCAGATAGTCCCCATTTGGAACGTAATTATCCTTCTGGTAAGACCTCATAAAAATTTTAACAGTGGAAAATACCCTGGTTTCACAAATTGTTAAGGCAATTAGATGTATTATAGCCAGACATTGGGCCCAAGACAACCCACCATGTATTCTGCAAATTATTAATACATTCTGGGAAGTATGTACAGTACGATGGAGAAACTTACCAGTTTAGTCTGCAACAGATATCGCAAATTCTGACACATACTGTATGGTCCACATAGTTTAGTTTCTGGGATGGTCTTCTTCTCTCCTCCAAACCAAGGACTTTGTAGTTGCTGACTATGTTTTAAAGTGTAGGACACTCTCCGGTGAACGAAAACTTTACAGCCCATTGACTTAAATCAGCTGTAAATTGTCATCCAGCACCAGAGGGTGACTGCTTAGTAAGTATGGCCCCATACTTCCAGAACGATACAGTATATAAATTAGAGATTGTACAAAGAAGGGCTACTGAAATGGTGCATGTTTTACATCATAAATCCAATAAGGAAACCGTAAAGCACATGCACATCTTGGGGGAGAACAGAAGTGGTAAACACTACTACAGTATGGGACATAAAAAATGCTGGATAGACATAATGCTATCCTAAATATGAAAGAAAGCCATGGATCAAAAGGTGTTTGAGGTTTTACAACAGATGAAAATGGGCAGGCAAGGTAGTTCCTATCTGCCGTTTCTATGTATCTTATCAGCAGTGTTACATGGAACAATAATCACTGCACTTTTAGATAAATATAGTTTAACGGTGCAGTTCCGCCTACTGTGTTGCTCCATCTTGCTGTAACTCAACATGGATCAAAAACAAAACGGACACGTTACAGAGATATTAGCCTCTAAGAACCAAATCAGGGAGATTTACAGTACTTTTAAATTTAATAGAAAAGTATTGATTTTTATTAGCGAGACCAATAAATTCCTGAGATGCTGATACTAAGGGGTAAATCTGACATTTGCGCTAATTAAGGCTCGATCTCAAAATCGGCAACGGATGTTATTTTTGTATTGTATTGTATTGTATGTCTTTATTTATATAGCGCCATAAATGTACACAGCGCTTCACAGTAGTAATACATATCATATAAATAACAAATAATATAAATAACAGGTCATGGGAATAAGTGCTTCAGACATAAAAGTAACATTAAGGAAGAGGAGTCCCTGCTCCGAGGAGCTTACAGTCTAATTGGTAGGTAAGTAGAACGTACAGAGACAGTAGGAGGGAATTCTAGTAAGTGCGTCTTAAGGGGGCCAAGCTTTATGTATCATATGTCCAGGATTATCCACTGCTATTCATATGCTTCTTTAAGCAGATGTGTCTTAAGGTGGTTCTTAAAGGTGGATAGAGAGGGTGCTAGTCGGGTATTGAGGGGAAGGGCATTCCAGAGGTGCGGGGCAGAAAGTGAGAAAGGTTTAAGGCGGGAGAGAGCTTTAGATACAAAGGGGGTAGAAAGAAGACATCCTTGAGAAGAACGCAAGAGTCGGGATGGTGCATAGCGAGAAATTAGGGCTGAGATTTAAGGAGGGGCAGAAGAATGTAAAGCTTTAAAAGTGAGGAGGAGAATTGAGTGTGAGATATGGGATTTGATCGGAAGCCAGGAGAGGGATTTCAGGAGGGGAGATGCGGAGACAGATTTTAATGGGAATCCTAAAAGCTAATGAGATGCAAAAATAATGTTCGTTCATAAAAGTAGCAGCGCTATTAATGGTGATTTTCATGTCTCAGAGACGCGTTTACCAATGTACTGCACATGCGAATTGATCGAACTGTAACGCGCCTTATTAACACATGCAATAATGATGCATTACTCATGTGTGTTACCAAAAGCTAATGCACATTTTGTAATAATATTGAGAAATTTTACACTTTTACAATTCTTAACTTTTTTCATTATTTATAGTGTCTTTTCTTCATGTATATTAATTGTACATTAATAAGAATGAAAAACAAAAAGAATCAAATGCAAATACTGCTTATATAAACCATTAATAAACCAAGTGGAAAAAAGTGCTAGATAGTAAAAAAAAAATAGCCTAAAACAAATCAGTTAAGACCATTGTGATCATTATTTAAACGGAACAAATGTATATTTTGGAAAATAAAAATTACAAATGTTACGATGTTTACTAGTAGATCGAAATTTACCAATTTGTGGTAGAAACAAGGGTACTGCATGCTAATGTAACAAAAAACTACTAATTTGTGGAGATAACATCTCCATTTTTCCTATCGATGCTTGAGGTATCCGGGCCATTGAATTTAGAAGAAAAGGGAATTAACATCAGCAGTAAATACTTGAGCTACCTAAGATTTGTAGACAACATTGTAATTTTGTTCATAATTACAGAAATCCTACCACAATGATTCAGAGAACTCGCCGAAGCAAGTAATAAGATTGATCTCCCTATGAATCTCAGCAAGACCAAAGTGATGTTCAACAAATACGTAAATTCTGTAAAGATCGAAATGCATGGAATGGAACTGCAATAACATGGACAGCAGGGCACACACAAAAAATGCCCTTCTCTAAACAGGAAGCAGCTAAGATGGACAGCAAACTGGGAGCAACATCTCACCCCCTCCGATGATACACAATGGGGTGACGAGCTGCATCTACAGGTTAAGGTGCTAGGAGGGGTCCAGAGAAGCGGATGGGTTCAGAAGTAAGGAGTCCATAAGGCAGGCACAGTTCCAGACAGGCAAGGGTAATACACAGAAAATCCAGTAGAGAGAGAAGGGTCCAAATAGCTAGGGGGCAAGTCAAACAGAGAACAACTGAGCCAGGCAAGCAGGAAACCAAACAATAGGAAGTAACATGTTAGCAAGTATCAAGGCAGTGAAGGGTTTAAATAGGGCTGGAAACAGGAAGCAGCTAAGCTGGACAGGGAATAGTAACGCCTAGAAAACCAGAACAGCATAGGGTACTTAACAGAGAAAGTTAGTAGACAGGGGCAACCAGACAAGATCTCCTGTGTAGAAGCAGTCAGGACCTTACAGGAACTAAAAGTCAAGCTGTCAAGCTTGTCCTGCAAGTAGGAGTGGATAGAACTTGGATCAATAGGAGAATGAAGATGGGAGGGAGCTCATTTGATAGAAACAAGACAATTTTTCAAGGGAACTTTCCACTGTGCCTGAAGAGGAAAGTTTTCTACCAGTGTATTCTGCCCGTTCTCACATATGCAAGTGAAAAAGAAGAAACTACAGCGCTCTCCTATCACACTTGAAACACACTGATGCAATTTAAACAAACATAATGTAGGAGCCTAAAAACCAACAAAATAGTATACTGGCCCTTTAAACCTGCAGCTCAACCCTTAAGGGATCCTTCCTTGATCCCCACATATACAGTTTTCTTGGCGAGATGGTGAGCGCATAGAAAAGAAAAAGAGAAAAAGAGATAGTGAAAAATAAATACTTGGTAATAACACTTCAATGGTTGGAACAGAAGGGAGGGAATAATAAATGGCTGAGCCAAATTCTTACTCACACGGACAAGTGTGAGTCAATCTTGTCAATGGTATCTTTCGTGGGATTCCACTTCAGGGGATACTTCAAGAGATGATGTCCAAGACTGATGTGGATTTTCTTTAACGAGCAGTTCCCTCCCTCTGGTGCCTCCAAACAGGGACGAAAAATGCTCGGTGGATATAGGGTAATTTATTGTAACACAAAGTAAGTTAGCAGAACTTACATACACAATAAAACACTTCCTGCATCCGTCTCCATTGTCTCTGCTCATGCAAGGACTCCCTTGCTGCCATATCGGTCGCAGGGGCTGCAATAGAGTTTCTCCTCGGGAGGTACGGTAGCCTTCTGTGGTCACGAACGGATCAAAATGCCGACACAGGACTACGCGTTTCGCGAGTAAGTCTCGCTTCGTCAGGTCCATATGGATGTGACACTTAGACCCGGAATGCAAAGATTATTCAGAAGCTTTAGATAGTTTAAATAAAAATGGAGAAATGCATTCTGGGTATTCCCTTAATAGACAGAGAAAAGGATTAATGTGTTCGAAAGCAAACACAAGTCTCTGACCTCACAGGGATGAAGGAATTAAAATGACAGGGGATCAGACATATTGCAAGAAGAAATAATGAATGTATGACAAAGATGATACTGGATTCAAAGGGATAGCAAAAGACAAGACTTAGACTAAACATAAGATGGAAGGATGATATTAGGAAATTTGTTGCAGCAACATGAAGAGAGTTTGTAATCTCAGTACCTAGAAGATTATTGGGGACGCCTTCATCTTCAACCCTTGTCAATCCACTGCTGGTTGAAGATTATACATATACACCAGATTTGTCAACTGTCCCTCATTTGCAGTCAGCCCAACAGAATACAATAGGACCTTGCTGATAGAAGAATATGTCCATTAAATGCCTTTTTTTTTTTGCTTCAGAAACTGTAAATCTCACGTATTTGGGTTGGGTTATTGAGGGGGGTTTGTGTGTGTGTGTGTATAAACAAATAAAGGCATAATGGAATACCTGCTAAAATAGTTTATAATCTATTGGTATGGTGGAGGACATTGAGGAACAGCAGGCATAGGTTTAGAAACAAAGATGCAATTGTTTTGGCGCTGTGATACCATAAAAATACTGTAATCAGTAACACATGCCAAAAAATACAAAACCCAACACCCTTAGCAAACACAATTTTATCATTCAGCTGTATACCTAATACAATCTATTTTCTATATAAATACAGGGCTGGGTATGAATTATACATATGGCTGCTAGTGGATAAACCGTGAAAGAGTGCTATCTCACAGTGGGTCACATAAAACTACATTTAGTGAAAGAAAATGGCTTGGATAAAAGACTGCAATGCCTTATTTTTATTTGCATGTCCTGAACATGAATGAAGAATTGTTCAGTTGCGGGAAGGAAACTTTAGTACACCAATTACATTGAATTTTCTATCAGAGGGAATCAGGGAGGGAGAGGTGGGAATCTATAGTTGATATTCTAAAAGGAAGGATCACAAGAGGGCATGCTAACTTGCTTTTTACTTAAGCCAGAGACTTACTACTCCGTTTAATGCAAGCATCTATTTAAAATCTGGATCAGATTGCAATAGAGACAAGAATTAAAAACCGCATCAAATTGAATCCTCAAATAGTGTTGTGTTTATAGCGAGTGGGGCGTGAAACTTACGTCAGGTGGTAGTGACTTAGTGACGTCATCACGTGGCGGCACCTGTGGGAGATTCGAGTAGTGGCAGAGAGACGGCGTGAACACTGGCTGAGTGAACTAACAGATAAGTTAAAATAGGCATGAATATGACCAGTTTGTGGGACTCCATACGGCATATAGTTCCCAAATGACTACCAGCTTCACTGTATGAAACGTCACTCTTCTCCAGCGACCATTATTTGCATTGTGCAATCTGGTCATCCACTCGCTATAAACACGACACTATTTGAGGTTTCAATTTGATGCGGTTTTTACTTCAACTGCGCCTCGAGAGATTTATAAACATCTTTTTTGAGTGCATCTCAAAACTAGCCTGCATAGATACACTTTATCCCCTGGTATTATATATGTATATCAATGTTGGCAACAAACTGCTTGGAATGTGACTAATCTATTGAAATGTTTGTTGCAACTGTACTGTATGTTGGATATCTGTAACATATATTACAACTTAACCATTCATGTTGTGACATTATATACACATACATACTAAGTGGATACTGAGTGTCAGTTTTGCTCTGTTGGCATAAATGGGATATCTATGTAACTTGCAATCATTTTTACATACTTTGCTTAGCAGGGTTTACTTGTACAATGATTTCTACTAGCGCTTAATCGATCCATACCAACTTTGAGGCTATAAATTGATGGTCATTTGAACCACACCTTGAGGAATAAATACACTTTTAGAGTGTGCTTCAATGAACAGTATATTTGTATACTGCGGATCTGAAGTGGTATATATCTGCTTTAGAAGCTCAAATATGAATATTAACCATATACTGACCAGTAGTATATCGCTGTACATTTATTTTGAGGCTATAAATTGATGTGGTCATTTGAACCACGCCTCGAGGAATAAAAACACTTTTAAAGTGTATCTCAATACACAGTATATTTTGATACTGTTAATAGTGCATTAATCTTCACAGGTTACAACTATGCATACATGTTTTATGCTTTATATTTATGTTCATATTGACGGATAATACATTCCATCATATTTTAATGTCTATGAACTAACACCCGTGATGTCTGTCCCTACTAGTTGCATAGGCGGATTAATAGGTCAGTAGATTACTTGGGACTTATACACCTGATCCCTTATAAAAATATTTGTAATTATTAATAAAAGCGTTTTACCTGCACCACATTCATCTTACATCCTCACACCACGAGTGCATTCAGTAGGGCACCTTTCTATATATATACAGTATTGATGAATGGGTTTTCATCCGCTGAGTATGCATTCCTTTATTCTCATTTCCCTAAAATACCTATATTTTATCATCTACCAAAAATGCATAAGTCTATTACTGACCCCCCAGAAAGACCTATTATAACGGGGATACAATCTCTTACTGCTAACTTGTATCAATACATAGACTTCTTTCTCCAGCCGTACTTTATGTAGGGAGATTAAGCTCCTATTTAAAAGATTCCACTGCGGTTCTTACTCTGTTCAAAGATTTTGAATGGAAAAGTACTTATAGGTGGCTTACCTGTGACATACAAGCATTATACATGCACATTCCTCATCTTAAAGGTTTGGAGGCCGTGAATTCCTATCTTGTCAGGGACCTTTCATTACATCAACTAAATAGAGAATTTATTTTACAATCCATCAGTTTCATATTGCAACTTAATCAATTTATGTTCCTCTCTGATTTCTACATACAGGTTTGCGGAACAGCAATGGGGACACGACTTGCCCCTAGTTTCGCAAGCCTGTATGTGGGACAATGGGTAAGTCCCTTCATTTGGGCCAACAATCCTTTCAATAAGAATATTATAATGTGGTGTCATTACATAGATGATATTCTATGCATCTGGGATGGTGATCTTGAGTCCATCAATCAGTTCATGTCATTTTTGAATCTTAACAACTACAATTTAATTGTCACGCACACCACTGATCCTGTGTCAGTAGATTTCTTAGATCTTAGACTAGCAATTTCTGATAATGGTGTTTTAGAGACTGAAACATTTTTTTTAAAGTGGACATGAATAATCTTTTGATGACTATGAGTAATCATAAGAATTTCTGGATTTGTAACATCCCAGGTGGACAATTTACGAGATTGAGGCGGAATTGTAGCAATATTGAGGTCTTTGATAAACGGGCTGATAAGCTTTTACATGGGTTTATTGTGAGGGGTTACCCTATGGATAGTATGTATGTATGTATGTATGTCTTTATTTATATAGCGCCATTAATGTACATAGCGCTTCACAGTAGTAATACATGTGGTAATCAAATAATTAACAGATAATATAAATAACAGGTCATGGGAATAATTGCTTTAGACATAAAAGTAACATTAAGGAAGAGGAGTCCCTGCCCCGAGGAGCTTACAGTCTAATTGTCAGGTAGGGAGAACGTACAGAGACAGTAGGAGGGAGTTCTGGTAAGTGCCTCTGCAGGGGGGCAAGCTTTATGTATCATGTGTTCAGAATATCCACAGGGCTATTCATATGCTTCTTTAAGCAAGTGTGTCTTAAGGTGGGTCTTAAAGGTGGATAGAGAGGGTTCTAGTCGGGTACTGAGGGGAAGGGCATTCCAGAGGTGTGTGGCAGTCAGTGAAAAAGGTTTAAGGCGGAAGAGGGCTTTAGATACAAATGGGATAGAAAGAAGACATCCTTGAGAAGAACGCAAGAGTCTGGATGGTGCATAACAAGAAATTAGGACTCAGATGTAAGGAGGGGCAGAAGAGTGTAAAGCTTTAAAAGTGAGTAGAAGAATGGAGTGTGAGATGCGGGATTTGATCGGAAGCCAGGAGAGGGATTTCATGAGGGGAGATGCTGAGACAGATCTAGTCTTAAAGAAAGAGCTTGTTAGGTGAGACTTTTGGATCGGAACAATATGTTTGTCCCTAAAAGTAAAAAGGAATGCACTAAAATTGATGAACAGATCGATGTGGCCTTCGTTACTCATAATTCAGTGCATAAGAGTATTGAAAGTATTATCTCTAAGCGTTGGGGTATCCAATGCAATGATTCTATTTGGGGTACTCACCTTGTTAAAACACCTAGATTCATATACAGGAGAGCAAAAAAATTAAAAAATATACTTGCTCCCAGTGATATTGGGCAGAAACCCTATGCAACTGTGAATAAAAGATGTTAGGTTAGGTGCTAAACCCATGGGGAATCATGCTTGTGGTAAATGTTCTGTTTAGAAATTTCTTCATCCGGATAAAAACATGTCATTTCTAAAACATTTAAGGAAATCTTCATTTTATGCTCTTCTGTTTTCATAGTGTACCTGCTTGAATGTGCATGTGGGTTATAATATGTCAGCTCAAAATATGCAATCAGGAACATATCAGGAACATCAGGAGTGGTTTTGACAAACATAGTGTATCACGCCATTTCTTGATACATAATTTTTAACATTTAAAGGAATTCAACATGTTCCTTGCAATAGGAGGGGAGGTGATAGGGTTAAGACCCATTCAGCCCAGGAGACATTTTGGATCCATAAGTTGGACACTATGTCGCCCAAATGGCTGAATGAGGATAGATGTTTGGGCCCTTTATTAACTCTCTGTTTGCTATTTCTATGTCATTTTCTAGTGCCCCTTGTAATGTTTTAGCTTTATCCTTTGTTCATACTTATTTGATATCCATTGATTTTGCTTTATATGTTATTGTTGCTAATTACTGTTTCTTTTATTTTAGTTTTTTTCTAAATGTATGCTATATGTGTTATTAAACCAATTGTTTATGTTCATTTTTTAGAATTCTTTTTCAGCTGACATGATTGCCGCCAAGGCTTACCCGATTGGCTGTTTGTGCTTAATGAGCCAGCCAATACGGGAGGTTGGGTGGGTATATAATGCCTCTGAAACTAATTCTAATCAACCCCTGATGAAGTAGCGTTTCAGCTACGAAACGCGTAGGATTCTTGTTTTATATGAATTGCTAGTTTTAAACTTGCTCATCTGTTTTCATTACGATGAGACACTGTGTCTCTGTGCCACTTGTCAGTCCGTAACTCTGTGGTGCACTGTGGAGGAGTGGCTGCTGCCAGCTGAGACACTGCTGTTTGACCAGTGTTCTATTAAGGGTATATTACGTGCTGTTACCCGGGTCATATATTTTATGGACTGATATACCCCATCATACGCGCACCTTAGACGTACAAACTACATTTGTTGTGAACGCTATACCTATGAGAAATTCACCTGTCCTACATCCGGGAACTAGATTACATCTGTGTTGAAGAGCTTTTTCTGATGAGACGCGCAACCTGAGATGAACTAATCGTGCAATCTGCCATAATTCTCGAGGAGTTGAGACGACGTCCAGATATATCTCGGAACTGCTCACCAGAAGGATCTGTTCTTGCTTGAAGTTTCAGTCTTCCCGTTTGGTAACATTTGTGTTTATAACACTCATTGCGCTTGTTCTATCTACTTTATGTAAGCAGAATACTTACCCTCTTTTTAATTCTTAATATATTTCATATACTTCACCATTTGCGGTTTTGCGCTGTTGTTTTTGTCTTATTTCTATACTGTACCTGGAATGACTCCAAACAGTTTGCAATAAAACAATTTATAAACTGTAGAGATATTTTATTCATCTATCAGACGATCTGCATTTGCAAGAAGAAATATGTGGGCAAGACGACACGGCAGCTACGCCACAGAGTACTAGAACATTTGGGTGCTATTAGGAATCACCTAGACACCCCCCTGGCAAACCATATCCATCAAGTACATAATGGCAATAATGGTGGCATACCATTTTTGGGCATCGAACACTCACCAGTAGGCCCAAGAGGAGGAGATTGGGACAGAGAAATCCTTCAAAAATAAGCTAGATGGATTTTTAATCTGGGGACATTATCTCCTCAAGGAGTCAATGAGGGCTTTGTTTTTTCACCATTTATCTGAATTAATCCAAATACCATTATGTATCTATCTATCCAGGCTGGGGGACACGCGCGCACCGTGCTCAGGTTTCGCCTCCGTGACGTCACGGGTGATGCGCGTCGCATGCAAGCTACACGCAGGCGCCGCACGGCTCTGAAAAATCTGGCTCGCAATAATTATTCCTCACCTGCTCTTCTCCCCGCCTCTGCCTATCATTGGACTGAATATGTCTGAGGGGGTGGTTCTCATTCATTATCCTGCAGCCTTGTACTAACCGGCTATTGGCTACCTGTTCCTTTAATGCTCAGCCAACCCTGCTGCAAATGGTCTGAGCATAAACTTCTGTTTATGTGATGAAGTGCGTGCCCAAAGCACACTGCTGCCTTGCTGTTGCCTTGTTTAACCCTTGCCTTGCCGTCCTTGTTCCTGTTTGACTTTGGCTTGTAGCTGGACCTCCGCCTTCTCTGATTCCTGACTTCGGCTCACATTTGGACTTCTACCTTCTCTACCCCTGGACCCCGGCTCCTCACTACGACTATCCGATTTCTCCAACCCTAGACCACGGCAAGTACCACGAGCATGCTAACATCTCCTACCCTGACCCATCTACACGACTACACTCTGCACTCTGGAAATGGTTGCTCAGTTGTAGGTCTGTGGTTACGAACATCCCCACCTCAGCCTCGCGGTCCTGTCCTGTTTGTGGTGAGCACCTGTTACAAGTACCAACATAATTTCTACACGTCTGGCTCAGCGATATCCTCACTGACTAGTTACCTTTACCCTTATAAAAACTATCTGTCAGCAGGTGCTATTTATTCAATACCACAAGTTCCAATATCCCTGGAACTCTGCTTTTTTTTCAACCTTCTCCTTTTGTCTAGGCTAACAATTCATTATGTGAACTCTACCTCAATTCTGTCTAGCATGGGTAGGGGTTAAACTTATCTCAGTCACCATGGCAACTGGACGCCTATAAATATTTGCTCCGTAGAATAGGCGTGTCCACCCTTGAAGTGTTTTGATGTGAAACGTACGTCGGTGGTGCATGCGCAGTGACGTCACGGCATTATGCAAACGAGGTGGCAGCTTTAAAAGTGCTATGCGATACGAGGCACTTTCCTTAGGTGAGGGAAGGGACTTTTCTTTACTTATGTCAGCTAGTTTAAGAGGCTATAAATTGATATGGTGATCCACGAGACACCGTGCCTCAAGGCATTTCACATTGTGTGCCGATTTAACTGCTAAGCATTAAGTTTGTCCATTATACCTCACCATTGTAACTCTAATTCTGCCTGAGATACGGATTGTCACAAAAAACACTGCGCCTCACATATGCAATCTCCAGGTGACTATCAAGCAGTGTGTTTGTCAGCTAAGAGCCGGTACATCGGCGCAGATCCGATGTTGATGCCGGTACACACAGGGGGGTATTTTGAATGCAATATTCTTAACGAAAAGTATACGATTCTCCACATAAACCTCCTGACATGTAGGATAATGATTGCCTGCTGATCGCCCTGTGTTTTGTGTGATTACCCGTGGGACCTATTATATGACCATATACTGGCCATTTGAAATAATATCCGGGACTGTATACATTCACACTCACTGCTCAGAACACGAGCATTAGTTTGTAACTCTGTGACCTCTTTTTATTTTTGATTCATGGATTGCGCTATATCAGTATATTTTATTAGAGACACTTGACTATCTATCCAAGAGTCCAAGAGAGAATATTGATCAAATTCAGATTACCCTGGGCTACTATTTCCTGCTGTGTCCACTACATCAGATACCAGAACCAACAGGCAATTTTGCCTTATACAGTATGATAATTTCCACACAGCAGGCACCCAAGGGACTATGTTAATACAGCAAGCCGTGTGTGTGTGTTTTATTGCAGAATACTATGTTTACCATACCTAAAGTTGACACATTTCACTTTGATACATTATTGTGTACTTGCAACACTGCTCACTATAAGCACTAAACATCTGAGCAATTCAAGAAAATATTGTATCAGTCTTATAGTTTTGATATTGAAACAACAGTTATCTATCTAATTCAACCTTCAGCAAGTAATTTTGACTGTTACTATACCAGAATTGTTACTGATATTACTCACTATATCTGTTGGGGCAAGAGACATATGGGATCAAAGTACCAGAGCCTCTTGCCCTTTCAATATACTAATCTGCTGTTATAACACTCTATGCTGACTGGCTAAAATGACTTGGTATTTCAGTACAACATATACCCACCCGTAACTCAACCTGAGTGTGGTCACTTATCTGCTACACGTCTATATTAGTGTGCAATTTATTTACGTCCATGTTGCTTATTGACTGGCCATAGATCTACTCACCAATCTATATATTTTCTTTTAATTTTCTTTATTAAAGTAATTTAATAATTATTCATATTACATCACTAGAAGTATAGAGTGCATTCAGAGGGATTCTGTTTCTCTACCCTTGTCTCCATTTGCCCTTCCCTATTGCATCAGATTTCAGCTTGTCCAGTACTACAAGGCTGATGCAAGAGCTCTTATTCCTTATCCCCCCCCCCCTCCACTATATCACTTCTAAGAAGTTAGCAATGTGTATAAATCGTATTACCTATTAAAGCAGCAGTTCAAGCAATATTCTACAATCAGTTCGGTACTATGAGAAAATAATAGTAGCATTAAAAAAAAAAAAAAAAACAGCAATTTTTTAAAGACATTTTTAATGTTTCTAATGTTGGAAGCATTATTTTTTTTCAATAGAAACCATTTCCAAAGTTACAGCCCTTTCCCCTTATGATAGGCTCTGGCTCTTGGGCCCTGCCCTCTCTCTAGCAGTGCACCAATTGTATCTAGTAACTGCCTGGTCACATGATATTGCTGGACTACATTGCCCACAATGCTGTGCAAGAACTGAATTAAATAACCCTAAGCATGCGATCGATTACTGGAGAACGGATCGATCTGCAACTTAGCTAATCACTTGTCAGTGTGCAGATTGTATTGAAGCACATATTTAATTAATTTTTTTATTTTTTATTTAAAAAACGACAGTTTGAACTGCAGCTTTAACATACAGGACCATATTTACTAAAAAATGCTACTCCATAAGACACCGTACAAACCATTCTCTCGAATGGGCCGTTCGGGAGTTGGGGACCATATTTACTTGTGCCCATGTGCACTGAAGGGTATTATAGCACATTTAGAATGCCCTGTAACTACCATGCAAATAAATGGATGTTAAGTGCTAAAGCTTACCACCCTTTGGTGCAAGTGGGCCTACGTTGTGTTTAATGGTGTCTTATGGAACAGTACTGCTTATTAAATATGGACCACAATTCTCCCTGTTGTGCCCATTGTAAAAGAGAAAGGAACAATTTAAGACTTTAGAAAATAATTTCTAAATACTTTGGTGGTGACGTATCAAGGAACATTTGGCGCCAAATTAATGAAAAGTGGGTCATCTTGCATTTCTTTGCGCCAATGTATTAAAGTCTGTGCTCCAGGCTCTGTGCCTTTTGTGTTACCTCGTGATTTAAGGTTTGCCAATAGGAAGATTTACATGACATGCAGATTTTAATGAGATGTCGGAAACTCTGTGCCTCCATGCATTGCTTTTATATCTTGTATTTGCATTAAAAAATCTGTCAGGGCTGATGTGGTGTAATCTTTTCTGGCCAACAATTTAAATAAAAAGTAAGAAACACTTTCATAAATTTTGACGCCAACCGAAGCAGAAAATGGAGCAATGCGTAAAAAAAACAAAACTTGTGTGTTTACTTTTTCCCATTAGTCTTATCTACTATTTTAAAGGCATCAGTCCACAAGATCTGACCGATTAGAGAGGTCACTGACCTCCGTTCACTCTAGTGCTAGACCAAAGAGAATTATCATTCATCCCTTTGCTTCAAATGAATGGAGTTTACTGAGCTAGGGAAACACGTATTCAACAGGGACCTAAGTCATAAGACCAATGAGAAGAAATAGGCAAAAGGAGGAGGGGCTGGAGTAGATGATGGTTTTGATTAAGGAATGAAGAAAAGCGGTTTAGAAATGGAGGAGGTCTCTTTATGACAAAACATGGGGGACGCTAATATTCCTACCCTGTAATTGTAGGCTTTAAGCTTCTATATTATAATTTGGGGACACACATTTACAGCTTAATTAAGCTACTTGGATCAAAAACACAATAAATCTGAATGGTCTCTGTATGTCCACAGAAACTTAACACCGCTAGAGAGAGTGCACCATTCATATACTGCATTCATTGTAGGTTTAACTGGCATTTATTGGGCAGAAATATGGTACTAATAATACCACGCTGGCTGTTCTTTGCATCTCTGAAGTCATTGAAAGTGCATGGAACTTTGGTTACATACTCATGTTTCCCTCCGCTTAGCAAAAGCGCTTAATTAGGAGAACAGTCAATAACTTCCTTGCTGATTTAAAGTACTACTCCATAATGGGACCAACGAGAACTAATGTCAGTGGCATGTTTAACAGGCTAAACGCAGGTAGTTTACACCATTTTTAAAGAAATGAGAAGTAGAAGTACTTTTAATTACTCTTAAAATGTTAAGGTCTCCATATTAACAAAGTGCTTTGGAGTGTTTTCACAAACCTTGCCATAATTCTCTTATGAATGGCAGCTGAGGTGTGCTAAAGCTTTGCACTCTTGTGTAGATTTGGACCTAAATTAAACTGCTGTACATACAGGCAAATTGGTTTAAAGCAGGGGTCAAGGGCCACCAACAGGCCAGCTTTTATTGAAATCCCTGCTTCAGCACAGGTGGCTCAATCAGAGGTTCAGTTTTTGTGCTGGCCTGTTGGTGGCCCTTGAGGACTGAGCTTGAGACATCTACTTTAAAGAGAAATGGTGAAGAACAGTAATTACCAGAGAAGATTAGAATAAGCGGAGCCATATTCATTTTCACACAAGAAGCAAAAAACTGCAACATTTACTTTCAGAGACATTGAATCTAAGGCTGCGCTTATAGTGACGGCGACAGCGACGCAACGTCACGGCAAAACAAATGCATTGCCGCCGCGTGCGCTTATAGTAAGTGTGGCGCGACGGCGCGACGGCCTGATGGAGTGGTTGCGATCGCTGGAAGTCATCTCTATTTGATTTTCCAGTGACCGGCGCCTGACTGTCGCGTCACTGTCGCCGGCACTATAAGCGTAGCCAGAGGCATCAGCCCCTGTGGGTGTACAGAAAAAATGTGTTTAACTAAATGTCAATGTAAGCAGTAACCACTGTACTCATCATAGTAAATGCAATAAGACTTGTACTAGCATAAATATTTGTGATAATGGACATTATCAAAGAAGTGTTCATTCGGTTTCTACGGAAAGCGTTTATAAAAATAATGTTTGCTATTAGAAATTACGTAATTATTATTTCTTTACCCTACTCACATACAATTCATCCACATTATTGTTTTTGGAGAAATATTGATGTAAAAACTACTGCCGGAAGTTGTTTTCTGGAGTAATACCGGTTAGTAAATATGGCCTATGACCTGTTAACCATTTCTATAGTGATGGTAGCTACCCTCTTTGAATACATTTTTGCCCACCATTGTCGGCAGCTCATTTGCATGATGCCATGTTGTAATGTTGATAGAAGTGTGATCAAAAGTGCTCAAGTTCACAATTGTAACAAATCCTAGACCATGAATAGATGAATCAATCTTCAATATAAATGAAAGAGTATGTCCATATAGCCATTACATGAGTACTGCTCCTTGAAAACTGGGGGTAAGTGGAGAACCACCACACTCAACTTCATTGGGAGTATCAATAACATGTTGTAATGATGCTTGTCCTGACTGGTATTCCAACAATTACATGGCCCTCAAACAGAAAAACAGTTCATGCACACTTACAATTGTTCTTTATTATGGGCCTTTTAGTACTTCCAGAGGTACAGTAAATATAACATTTATTAGCCTTTATGTGTTAGAAAAGTATTGAAATGCTTTACAATTGAGTTTATTATAATTTGTTGTGTTATCACTTTGGCCAAGCCCAAGACAGGAGCAACATCTGTAGGTTATAGATGTCTCAGCTGAAAACAGAAGTTGAGGAACAGTAGTACTAGTGAGAATGATACATGAAGAGACCAAAATAAGGGGGTCTTTGTATCAAGTTTATGATGCACTGCCTATTTTCTGTTTAAAGCTGTTTCATACAATATCTAACAAGTTTGTGGTTCAAATTCTTACACCGTACACAGATTTGTTTGCCAAGGATGCTGTCTCCAGGCTTTTCTCAATGCTTTCTTCTCTCTGTCCTAGATGTTTCTACGGCTATGCAATCTCTTTCATACCTTCCCCAACCTCTGGAACTCTCTTCCACTCACTATCGGTTCAGCTCCTTATCTCTCTATCTTCAAAATGTCATTGCTGTCGTTCTCCTGGTTATTTCAGCATAATCGACCAGTATGGACCACCTGAAACCAGGGCCCAGTGGGGATTCCCCCATATAACCAAAAGTTCAGTCCGAGCTTACACAAGGCAGCTTGTAGCACTTGTACCTTATTTAGTGCCATATTCTATATACTCCAAAGAGACAGCTTGGGACATTTAGTCACATAAACTGCTATAATATAATGGGTACATAGTTTGGTAGTTAGGTGTTTTAACCCCATGCCTAATAATGGGTTAAATGTAAAAAAAATTACATGCCAGATATATATATATATATATTTTTTTTTTTTTTCAATAGACTGATGCAGCCAGACCTATTGTTGCACAGTCTTTGTGGGAGGTGCATCCCCAATGTGCATTTAAGGTTTGCTCACATTTGGCATGCAAATGTGACACATAGTGACACATAGTGACACGGAGGGACAGTGGAGTGACAATGCAGTTTTAGCATTGGTTGCAATGTTGGTCAGAAGTGATAGTAGGCGCTAGTGTACTATTGTGTCTTTAAAATCTAAGGCAATGTAACACCTGTCCCTTATTCTGGTTCATTTTCGTACTATCCAATATGGTATCACACTGAAGGGGTGCGCAAATTGGGGGCACACAATATTCTGAGGGGGAGCGCAGTGCTTTCAGAGGCCCAACATGCTTCCCCACAACATTTAAATAAAATGCCAGGAGAGCGCGAGGCCTCTTTATGTTTCTTACCTTCTGTCCGACATTGTTGCCATGACAACGCAGAGTCAAAAGACGCAGCGGGGTAAAATGGCAACACAGCATCACATAAAACTGTGACATCAAATGACGCTGCCGATGCCAGAGGAAAAGTATGGGGGGCACGAGCATGGGGGGCATACCAAGCAGGGGGCGCAAACAAAAAAGTTTACACATCCCTGTCATACTGTATGTAATGGTACTGAAATGTATGAAATGAAAAAACTTGACATAACTAAAAAGTAGTTTAAAATAGGAAATAATTTTATTCGATAACATTAGGCTTTATGAAGAATATAATAATATAAATGACTTGGCTCATTAAAAATGTACAATCTCCTATTTTCTGCATCTTCTTCGGCCTGGCTGGCTCCTGGACATCTTCGCCTGAAAAGAGAGAATATTCTATATTAATAATCATGCATAAATAGTGTATTGTACTGTGCAAATTATGTGTGGTGCAGTATGTGTGTGTTTATGCGCATGCGTGTCTCTATGGAACCTGGTTGGAAATAAAACTACTGTAGATTCATGAATTACAGTACTGTACATTACTTAACGGTGTCACTGGATATGTTTCTTGCATGAACACGGTGTTGTCATCAGCCCGCAAAACCTGCAAAACATGAATGAACACAAGAATAAAACAATTACAATAATATCAATATTTGTATTTTTGCCATACAGTTCTAGAATAAGACAATAATAAAATCTTCTTTCACCGCCAACTGACATGTTATTGCTGTGTCTTTAACATGTAGACATGATACATGCTGCAATTGTAAGAATTTTTTGTTTAGAGAAGATAATCCTGTGCATTCATACATTTAAGTATAGCACTGTACATTACCTGGCAGTATCGATGGATGTGTTCTTTCACAAATATGGTGTTGTCATCAGCTGCTAAACTTGGAAAACATAAATGAACACCAGAATTAAACATTGACTACAATATACATTTTTGCATTTGTGCAATACAGTTCTAGAATAAGACAATAATAAAAACACATATTTTTTTTTATTTAAACAGCCAAAACCCATGTATCACAGTATCACAGTATGTCATTGTGCATAGCATTTTCAATGCTTTTTTGGTAGCCACCCTTTAATTCAACGAATTTTCCTGTTTAAAACGGTGTAATTAATGTATATGCCTATTATTAATTATATAGCAGTTCTCTATGTGCCCATTACGATTACAATTTTTTTAAACATTTTAATCGATTGTTTAATTTTACACCAAGTCACTTTCTCAAATACTGGCTGCAGGGCTTGTATGGTTTGTCTATTTGCGCATGCGTGGGTATGGAACGCATATCAGTGTCACTTGAATGTAGACTAATGTGCCCATGCGTAAATGTATGGCACGCATATGCGTGTCATTGGGAATGACAGTTATATTATTATTATATACTATAACTTCATTATAAACCTTAAAAATTGGGTAGCAGTGTCCCACTTTTGATGCCAGGGGTGTGATGTGTGTAGGGTCTTTAGTCAATTGTTTAGTTGGGATGCATTTTGATCCCGTTGGTTGAGTTGGTATGTGTGTGCTGCTAATGATATTGAGATAGGTAGCCAGATAGAGATAGATACTCTGGTTGAGGCAGATATTCAGGTTGGGGCAGGTATCTGGGATGTACATTAACCTGGTTTTCAGTCTTGGTTTGCTCATACTGGTAATGATATTGGTATTGAGGCAGGCACTCAGGTTGGAGCTGATAACCGGGTGTTGGCAAATTGGAGGGACCAGCTGGGAAGGTCTATTATTCAATCTCTTGGTACCAATCAACATCTTTCTGATTCTAAATGTGCCATGTTTGAACATACCCACCCAAGATGTGTGCAGCGACCAGCAACCACCCTTCTTGCCAGGACGTGTAGGTGTACAAATAAAACAATTATTCAAACTTAAGTTGTGTCATAGAATTCCTCGACCCTTCCTGGTTTGGTGATTGTTTTGCAGTATTTGTACTTGTCAATGATATACTCATGGATCTCAGAGTTGCTCTCTTACCTGTCCTGACTTCAATTGCGGAATATATCATATATGCATAGCTACAAGCTGGTCTTTTGAAGTAAGGAGTTGCCATTACAGTATGTCCCATGCCACATAGACAAATGAAGTTAATGTCTGACACAGATTCTGTTAAATACATACAGGTTTTTAATAAAAAGTTAAACACCAACATTAAATACAGTATGGACAGTAAAAGGTAATTAAACAAAGAAATATATGTAAGTGCATATTATTATCTTTATTTGTTGTCAATACACATCATATCTCAATCTTGGTGCGCTTTTGTGTTTTTTCTTTTTTCCTGGGACTTGGTATCGCTGTTGGAGTTTTCCTGCTGGGATCCATATTGGAGGTGGGGGCAGACACCTTCAACACTAAGAGCTGCAAGAGATTAGAGAGGAACCACCATTCCACTATCCTAAAGAGCAAGAGCGCGGACTGGACTCAATTTTCATTAAACAAAGAAATATGCCTACATTTTATCTCCAACTAAGGCACCTGCTTCAGCCATTGTACTGCACTGTAGCATTGAGAGTCTAATAGACAAAGACATTCAGTGTGCCACCTGCTGGACATGCACTGAACTGCAACAACACAAATAATAATTCCGTCTGACCACAAAAAAAGTTCAAGCAACATAACAACAGAAAAACGCGGCACAGTGGTGCTTTCTACATGGAGTGACATTGGAGGACGTGTGGAGGACGTGTGGAGTATCTGGGGACACTTAGATATGTCTGTTACATCAGTTTTATTTTATTATTTTTAAACTACGTCCGAGCCTATAGAGGAGGGGTTACCACACTTCTCCCCGATATTTTTAATTTTTTTATTTAGAATTAGCTAATATTTGACAAACATTATCGGGGTAAGTACAGCGAAAATTGGGCCTTTGACTTTTTAGAAAGACTAAGGGGGGCCTATTCAGTAAACTTCAATAAGTGACTTATTGTAATGGTGCCCGCCACAAATAGGACGGAACCGCAAGGCTCAGGTGGGGATATTAATACACCAACCTGGAGCAGTGAAGCAGTGCCAGATGCGGGATGCATCGTCGTCGTTAGCCGGATCAGGATAGGAGAGAGCAGAGTAGTAGAGGGACAAGCCGAGGTCGAAGAGTGAAGAGGTGAGAATCATAGAGGTCACAAGCCGAGTCGAGGGTTGGAGAAAGCAGCGGAGTCAAGACAAAGCAAGGCAAGGCAAGGTAGATGTGCTTGCGACCAGTACACATCACGTGAGACTATGCTCAGCCAACTTCCTGGTGGAAGAGGCTGAGCATAAATAGCAGAGTGGCCCAATTTATGCGAACTGCAGACAGGAACAGAACAGAAACCAATCAGGCGACAGGAGCTTGACGGGGTGGAGCCTGCGACAGATCCTCAAACTTATCGACAGTTTTGAGCACTTTTCTAGCGAGTTTACAAGTGTAGCTATTCAGAAACTTTCAATAACATACCAAACTCGTTAGAACAAGGTAGAGATGGATCATGGAATGCACTGCCAGGGAAATCCAACTCCCAGTGGAACCGGAGACATAAACCAAAAGCGCACACTCCAATAGGATTTCCCTGGCAGTGCATTCCATGATCCATCTCTACCTTACTGTATCTTCATTCCGATGGGCTGCACGCCCCTGATGTCTGGAACATCCCTGCAAGCACACAGGTAAAGGGCCGCAGTGCCCTGTCATATATATATATATATATATATATATATATATATATATATGGACACATGTGCTTCTTTATTGCTGAATTTGCTCAAGTGGTCGGGTGTTACTGTGTTTAAGCTGTGGTGGTCAAGTGGACTCCACTAGACACTTATCCCCTCCTATTATACATCTATTCATTGTTTCAGGACCTTCCATTGTCATCTTGACTATTAATATATGCTATGGATGGAATTCTATCTAATTGTTGATGCATCACAATTTTTCTACCAAACTCGTTAGAAAACTGCTTCTTCTCGATCGATAGCACTCTCAAAATGTCAAATCAAGTGGTAGCTCAAAAGATGCTTAAATTCGCATTTGTTTTTAAATTGTGCTTTCATGTAGCTCCGAGATGAACAACGCAGCTCCAACTCACAAGCAACTCGCAGGTTCTGATTTCACCACATGAAGAGTGGTGAGATGGGATCCGCGATGTGACTCTGATGAAAAAAATGTGTTCTTATTACATTGGATTGAAGCCGGGGGTCTCCGGAACTGACAAACATTAATATCAGCTCTGGAGACCCCCTGATTCCATCCTATATAACAAAAATACATTTACAGGCAGCATCATTACCGAAGCAGCTAATGGCTATGGTAATGAAGAGGTTAAATACCAGTTTTTATTAAAAACCCTGGTTTGTTGGGAGTGGAGGGGGTGGGTGAAGGTGGTATTTGGCCCATGGTGGGTGTTTAGGCCTGCCGGGAGGTTGCGGGAGGAGTTAACCCTTTCATTATATCTTTATTTATATAACACCATTATTGTACATAGCGCTTCACACAGCATTAATATACGGGACATAATAATAAATAACAAATAATACAAATAACACATAATGGGAAGAAGTGCTTCAGACATAAAAGTAACATTTAGGAAAAGGAGTCCCTGCCCGAAAAGCTTACAATCTAATTGGATTGGTGGATGTACCATTTGTAAGTCAAATGTGATGTCACAGGCCTTATAAAAGGTTTGTCATGTCTCATTTGACCTCAAGAAGCCATTGGATCAACATTTCCTAGATCTGTTGGAGAAGAAAGAAGACAGAAGAAAAGGTAGAAGAGCTACTCACCGGGCCTCCTCTTGAAGCAACTGAGGATCACGGATTTCTTCACATCATGCTGCTAAGGATCCTTGCGTCATGGGGCCAAAGTTGGTGCTGCTGTTGGATGAGGAGAGTGAATGTTCATCCCGGAAAAGCTAAGAAACATATTGATTGTATTTTATTTACTTGTGTATTGTTTTTTGACCTTTGACTGCCAAAGTGTTTATCTATGCCACCTTCAGGGAAATTTGAAAATCAATGCATTTGTTGGCAATTTTTTATTTTTTTTTAAATATAATGCATTTTATTTGGTGGTTGTTTTTTTTTAGGTGGCCATTATTGCCATTGTGGAAATCCATGCACATATTGTGAGCATGGTTTATCACAGTGATAATCAATGGGTTTATTGCTTCTGTGTAATGTATTGTACTGTTATGTAAAAGTTATTTTATTGTGTATGTAATTTGTTTTTAAATCAAATGGGCAAACGTGCTATTAGCCATTTTTGTCTACTAGTGCTTTTGCCCTTTTGAATGTGTGGTGTTGGGGTAGAGTGGGTGGGGGAGGGGGGTAGTTGCCCCGGGGAGGGTGTTTATGTCTCCTGGGTGGGCAGCGGGCGGAGTTAATCACTTCATTACTATAGCAGCTAATAACCGCTAACATAATTAAGGGGTTAGTGGCCAGTAGTTAGTTTATTCATTTTAATGTTGCTGCCCATGGAGGATGAGGAGGACGGACGGAGATGAGGACGAGGGAGCTACCTTCATCCTGACAGGAGTAAGTATAAATTTAATTTTCTATATGCTGGCTGGGTACTGTTTTATTTTTAATGGACAGATGCGCTATTATCCCGATTTGGATAATAGGACTTTTGCCCATTACTGGGCACTTGGGGGTAGAGGGGTGGGTAATAGGGTGCCCATTCATTGCCATTGGGGTTATCTTTGCTCCCATTGAGGACATAGAGTTTCTGGTTTGTTGGAAGTTGAGTGGGTGGGTGATAGATAGATAAAAATGAAATGCGCAACCCAAAAAACACCTTAACCGTGTTAAAGACTATGTTAAACAGTGTACCATTCAAATGAACCCTTATAAATTAATGCTAAATAAAGCAAATATAGTGCTATATAGGGTACTACTCTACTATGGAAGTGATAAATATGCAAACCATACAAAACCGTTGGTATTAGCGTGTGCTGCTATAATCAGAGAGTGGCTCGGCACTCACACAAACTAAGAGAAAAAAAGACAAAAAAAGCGCAAAACGCAAATGGTGAAGTATGTCATAAAATAAATATTTTAGTGATAAGGAGGTGAGTATTCTGCGTAAATCAAGATTGAACAATAAACGCATTCACGTGCAACATTGCACGAAGTTACCACACTGCAGTCATCAGAATTGGTGGTCTGGAAGGTATAACCCCAGTGGATCGCCTCCTGTTGCTATTCAGATGTCATCTGCGTATCTCACAACCGGGATGTCTTACGGTCAGCAGCCAAGGTCCTCGAGGTGCCAGAATCAACACACCGCTAGGAACATCCGTTCTGTACAAAGCACTCGAAACGCGTTGGTGGGGGCCCGTGGGCTCGCTGTATTTTTATGGTTTGATCCATTAAATATTTTTATGGGACACACACTCTCTCGCAGTTTGTTCTTCTTTTTCTGTGCCTAGTTGTGCTCCAACCTTCCTATACTGACTTGCAATAACAGTATTGAAGCAGGGGGTCTCCAGAGCTGAAGCGCATTAATTTTAGCCCTGGGACCCCCCTGGTTCCAGAGTTACAGGCCCTGGTATGGTATGGTATATCCCCCGCGTCACGTGACCAAGACATTTAAACTTTGCGGAGATACCAGCACCCCATATTATCCTGTGACTCGGGAAGTAAGGGTCACCAGGGCTAAAATTAATGCGGTTCAGCTCCGGAGACTCCCTGCTTCAATACAGTGTTATTAAAATCAAATAAAAAGGGAGAAGGAGTAGCTCAGTGAGTAAAGACACTGACTGGCACTGAGCTTGAAGCAGGGGAACCTGGTTCAATTCCTGGTGTCAGCTCCTTGTGACCTTGGGCACCAAAAACATAGGTTGTAAGCTCCACAGGGCTGGGACCTGTGCCTGCAAAAGGTCTGTGTAAAGTGCTACATAAAACTAGCAGCTATACAAGAACAAGCTATTATTATAAAATGTGTGATCGCCTGTGAGAGCTGTGCCAGGAGATGCAAGTCTCTCTGTGAATCTCTAACAGACTGCAGGAAGGTAGAACTTAGAAAAAGACACTGCTATCCCGAGCAGTATGGCATTTTCCTACCCAACGGTATCTGACCTGCAAAAACACTTTTGAATACCGTGATAAAAATGTTGACCGGTCGGTAGGGTCATGACAAACCGTTCGATATGGCAATTAATTTATCGAAGCTACCTGAATAGGCCCCAAAGAATTTAATGCAGTTTGCAGCTGAGAATCTTAAGCACTGAATGAGATTGTGGTATTTGCCGTGTTTCAATAATCAGAGTTCCACATCAATAGACATACCTGTAATACTCACTGGTCATTTTTACCCCTCTATTTCCCTGGCATTGAGCCATAAGAGAAAAGAATCTGACATCTAAGTGCTAATCCTTTCCCATATTATGACTCACCTTGAACACTCTGTCTTTTTTTGATTTGAACAGCCATTGTTCCCAGGTACACTTCATTGTATTCTGTTTTAACTTCATGTGCAAGTTTAGCATTCTTTGTTTTCTTTAACCCAATATGAGCAAGTACATATATAGTCTTTAAGGTTCAAACCCTTGCAGTATATATATACTGGTATATATATATATATATATATATATATATATATATATATATATATATATATATATATATATATATATATATATATATATATATATATATATATTTATGTGCTTTGCTCACATCTCTGCTTAATTATGTTTTTAAATATGTTTTATATTTGATAGCTATTAAAAGTGATTTTTTTGGACCTCTATTGCATGTTGAGCATAGAGGGTTAATTATTGTGACATAGATTTTATATATATTTGTATAGACCAGTGATTCTCAACAAGGGTTCCGTGGAACCCTGGGGCTCCGTGAAGCAGTCCCAGGGGTTCCGCCTAGCCGCCCGCCTCTGCAGCTTTCCTGGCTCTCAAATACTGTACATGAGTCGAGGGTGGGAAATAGAGGGGGCTTGTGAGGTGTGAAATTAACCTAAGGCCACGCTTATAGTGCCGGCGATGCTGCAGTCGCTGGAAAAATCAAATTGAAGTGACTTTCAGTGATTGCGACCAAGCCATCGCGCCATCCTGTCGCTCCTACTTTAAGCGCACGCAACGGCATCAATACATTTGTTTTGACGCGACGTCGCCAGCATTAGAAGCGGGCCCTAATATATGTCAGCCAAATAGGGGTTCCCCGAGATTTTTCTAAATACTTCAAGGGTTTCTCCTAACAAAAAAGGTTGGGAATCACTGGGTTAAGCCTTCTGGTTACCCCTGAAACCGTGAGGTCCCTGGTAGCTACATTAGCACCATAAGCCAGGGACCAGGGATAATACATGTGGAAAATAAAGTGACCCCTGCTTTTTTCTGTTTTCATGTTACCTTGACTCTAGAACTGTGAGATTTCTTGTGTGTCCGTTTTAGGGGGGATATTTGGGTAGAAATGCAATTATTTTGTTTGCAGGAGTTCTGGGGCCGAAGTTACCTGTAGTCCTTTAATTCTCCCCCCGGTGAGCAGGCATGATTTGCCGGTACACGGGGAGAATTACACCGAGGCAACCCAGTGTCCCACAGGCTCCAGGATTTCGAGCCCAAATATCCCAAATCCATTTCCCTTATAAGTATAAGGTTCCCCAATGTGTATACTTTATTAAAGTGTACTGTATAATGTTTTAGACATTTACTATAAGGCTCTAAACAGTCAGCCTGGGCATCAGCATAGACACCGGCATGTCTGTATAGAGTCCGTAGTTCAAAGAGGATGTCCAGTGGTGAGAAGACCGTTTGGTGGGCAAGGAAGGGTGAATTACCAGGTCCGGAGAACAAAGAGCACCCTGTGGGGACACCTTTTGTATCTGCCAGACTTGGGGGAGCCTGCCCAGTGGGTGGCATTGAGTTAGCTGGGGCAAATACGGCTTCTCCCACTGGCTAAATCATATTACCCGCTTACCCGGCTTTTCGAGCCGGCTTGCCACGCCTCCTCCTCTGACGTCAGCCCAGAGACAAGCCCCTGTTTCTATTGGCTTGCAGGGAGGAATTCCCATGCTCTGATTGGTCGCTCATCCTTCCTCCATGCTGAACATAGCCCAGCGGAGGGTATGTAAGGAGAAGCCCCAGTCAGACAACCAGATGATTTTTTGGCTTGAGTCGATGAAGCTAGGGTGGGCTTTTCAAAGTTGCTCTGTCACAAATAGCAGAGAAACCAGCTTCGTTTAGGAGCTAGGAAAATCTTCCCTGCAGAGACTAAGTCAGACGCGAGGACCAAGTTCTCATCTGACATCGTAGCAGTCACGGTCAGGAGTTCCTGCCGAAAACAGTTCCAGGACTATCGGGACTAGGTCCCGGTCAGGATTTTCTGATGAATCTCAGTCTAGGACATCTGGAACAAGGTTCCAATCAGGGTAAGCCCTTGCAAGCGGGTGCTCTGCACCTAGGAAAGGCTAGATCTCAACCCCCAGACCCCAGTAAGTGTGTATACTTCTGTATTTTGTGTTTTGTTGCATTTCCAAGGTTTTATCAGAATAAACCTCATTTTATTTCACTGCCTTTATTTAGAAAGTACTGTGCGCGCTGTCCCTCTGAATTTCTCCCTTATTTCTCGGGTGGAATCCTGCTCTTCCCTGCTTCTCCCAATCTCCCGTGATCAGCGGGTATACTCAGTCAAAAAACACACACAAAAATAGGAGCACATGGAAAGAAAGCAGAAAGCAAAGAACCCGAAATTAGTGCACAAAATATTTATATGTTAATGGGGTTCACAGTTGAATAAAGTATTTAAAAATAATGATACCATCAGATCATTAAAAATGCTACTGTCACCACAGTTTGGTAGCCATCTGGCTCACTCAGAATACCAGCTTTGAAAGTCCCAGCTTATTTTACACTGCAAAAGCATAATATATTATAAACATACCCGTTTAATTAAATATATGTAACAGATTTTCTGGCCTAGCCTGACCCGTTTAATTAAATATATGTAACTGATTTTCTGGCCTAGCCTGACCACCCAATCTCACATTGGCCCCTGTGGTCTAACCAGTTCCCATTACAGTGTAGTGTCTGGTGGTGCACCTGTTGGCAACAGGACTCCTGAGTCTCCCGCATGATGTTGTGTGGGGATTGCCAACCCAGACAGGCAGCTGAGGTAGTGTGCTTGAGTCCTACCTATATCCAGTGCAGCGCCTCCACCTCATCAGGATACCAGCGTCCGCTTGTGGATGGTCCTGGTGAGGAACTCCTCTGTGGTGCACTTCTCTGTGTAATTACTCCACACTTACACACGAGAGTATAATTGAACAGGGTCATCTTTATTGATGTAC
This sequence comes from Ascaphus truei, assembly GCF_040206685.1. Classification (NCBI taxonomy): domain Eukaryota; kingdom Metazoa; phylum Chordata; class Amphibia; order Anura; family Ascaphidae; genus Ascaphus; species Ascaphus truei. The sequence goes on along the minus strand of NC_134488.1, from coordinate 58,982,769 downwards.
GGTGGGCCAGCTGCCCTTCACAATGGATATTCTTAGCCTTCCATTGTTCACCGTACTTCCCTTTAAAAGGTATCTCTTCCCTTAATTGGTGGATTCCCTATCCCCGTAGGGATATCTTCCCTGTGACCAGGTCCCTGGTCAGAGTTCCATAATCTGTTCTTTCAACCGCTTCTCAACTCCTCCTCTATCAACTCAGCAACTCCTAACATTTGAACAGTGCTGTGCCTTATGTATCCTCTGGGGGCTGGCAAAACTCTGACATCACTAACCATGGATTCAGAGCATGTGACCACTCCCATCCATACATAGGGCACCTCACCAGGGTGTGAGGGCAAACCTCCATAATTACTGCTGGCATGCCCACAACTTACCAGGCCTTACTGTCAGCAGGAGAGATGACTGTTAGCCATTTTACAGCATGGCTACATTCTCCTCCTGGTGAATCCCACCAACCCCGGCTGGGACCTAAATTTGAAGTACCTTTCTTCAGGAAGCACTGTAAAATGAAAAACACACACACATAATTATTTCAACCTTACAGTTTGCATGATAAACACATTGCGCCAAGCGCGCCCCGACCAGCAGCCACGAACTCGCGCAACAGCTATCCTGTACCTCCTAATAATAGTGGCGAGGGTCAGGTTTCTTAACCTCCCGACCCCCCATGTCCAGGACAGTTATGCTATAATTTCGCGGCAACCCCCTCTCAGGCCGGTACACTACCTTGTGTTTGTACACATTCCTGCCAATGATCCAAACCCTCATTAGGTGATCTATCCTCTCTTCAGCCCAGCTGCCTGTAATGGCCCCTCCTTTGTTGACCATGTACTCCTCAATGGTCTCCCTTAACCATCTGTCTCTATTTTCCTCAATCTCCTCCATGAGGGGTTCTGGGACATATGGATACTCCAGGCCGTGAGAATTTTTATACCTGGCTGCAAGAGCCCTCTCGGCCCGGCTGATCCGAGTCAACTCTGCGTTCCCTGCTATCCCTGGCAACACCCATGACAGGGGCTCGTCTGGGTCCACAGGGTCAGACAATATCTCTGGCCCCATAGGTTCTATGTTATGTTGACATATCTGAAGCCATCGTTCCTGCATCTCCCTCTTCTTCTGGGCCGGTGTAAATTCCCCTACCGCCCACCAATAATCCACCACGTCCTCTTTTTGTAACAGGAACCGCGTGCGGTCCATCCACCCCACATATCCCTCGAATAAGGGGGCCCACCATCGAGTCTCCTGGAGTCCCTCGGATCCCCACTCTAGAAAATCTCCTTCTTCAGTATCCCCCCAAGAAGATATTCCAGAGGTTCCTATTGAGCGGGGAGGATTAGACCACCTCTCCTGTTTGGAGCTCTCCTCCAATTTAACTATGGCCACGCTAGGCACCCATCTGGACTCGGATACCTTCCCCAACTGCCCTCCACCCCTTGACCCACCGTCAGAGGCATAGCTGCCCAGTCTCTCCCCAGTCCGTTCCTCACCAGTTCCTTGAGACCCTTCCGATACCCCCAAACTGGACGTGGACCCACAGGAAAAGGTGTCTGGGACAGGGGCGTTAGCTAAGGCATGGGGTTGGGCATAGGGACGGGCAATGGGTATCCGCGGGGTTCCGACCCGCTCTCTACCCTTGGATAGTCCTGGATCACTGTACGGACGATCCGCTGGTTGAGCCTCACCCTTCTCAGCCTTCCTCGCCGCCTGCCAGCTCTTGGCCTTCATGGGTGATCGGGAACCGCTGCCCGATCGCCGAAGCGTAGATACTCTCCTTCCGGTCGCTCCGCTATTCCCGCCGGAAACGATGTCGTCACCGGAAACGGATACACCACCATCTTGCGATGGATCCCCATGCGGGATCTCTTCTTCCACGACGACGTCCGGAAGTTCCGCCGCCTGCATGTGCACCGCCTGGGCCTGGCATGGCCTCTCCTCTGCAACTGTCTTTATCGGAGCTAGGTAAGCACAAGGGCTGTTCTTACCACTCCGCTGGTTGGGCGTGGACCGCCCGTCGCCGCTGGACCCGCCGGTCCCCTAACGGGAAGGGCTCCGCCTCTCGACCTTCCGTTCCACTGGCGACACCTGACTCCTCTCACCGCTACTCCCGGTAAGTGTTACCTTCCTCCCGTTCCCTTCACAGGATATCACCACGGGCCGGATCATGGCCCCAGACGACTCTCTGGGATCCTCATCGGAGGGATCCGCCGGTACCTTGCTCGGGGTCACCGATCGTGGTGATCGCCGTTTGGCCTCTCGGTTGGTATACTGACCGATCGCTTTCCTCTCTTCGTTCTCGGGCAGGACGATACATTCCGATCCCCATTCTCCGGGATCCGTGCCTTCCCGCCACAGTGCACCGGAAGTTCGGCTGTCAGCATAGCCGTCTTCCCTGCGGGTTCAATAGTTTGAATTGGCACAAAAGTGGGCATAGGCCACAGGTACTGCGTACCACACTGTGGACAGTGCGCCGCTGTACCCACGGTGCCGCCTGGTATTCGGCATTGTAGGCAGAGGCCCACTAAGTCTCTGTGCCCGCCACCCGGATTACCAGCACGCCTCCTGGTACCGAGTATGGCTGAGTGGTTACCATGCCCATTACTTCTTGTGGTTGGGCCATCCTCTTTGTGGGAGTCACTCGCAGCAACGGTTTGCACTGTAAGCTGGCTCCGCGCGACTGACAAGCAGGGGTTGATTTGTCAGCCACTCCTTTGTCCAGCTCCACCCTCATCTGGCATAGCTGGAACCAGCCCCCACTAGTAGCAATTATGGGCAAGTCCCACAACGGGATAGGATGTCCTTTAATTGAGGCCGCGCCTTTCATAGTCCTGGAGGGCGTGGCTTCAGGTTTCGCGCCAACACCCGAGCACCGCTCCTTATTTGGCGCCAATTCCGGCCAATTTCTCGCAGCCTCTTTGCTTGCACAATTCTTGTCTTCTTCTCCGCAGGCAGCACTGTTTGCAAGAACTACTTTCTGTAACAGCACCGCCGGCTCACCAGCTCCTTGCTCCGCTGGATCCATGCCCACGGTGCATGATTGGAAACCACTCCCCCTGGTTGAGATTAGGGGGAGGTCCCATAGATTTATCGGGTGACCCAGCACTGGGCCTGAATTAGTCACTGTCCATGGGGGCGCGGCTGCAGCTTTCGCGCCATACCCCCCATCAGGGCGGGGTTTTCCCGTTGGCGCCACTCCTGGCCAACTCTCTGCAACTTTTGCAATTGCAGTTTTCTCCTCAGCAAGCCCACGCGGTCTCCCAGGGTAGCGGGAGCCGCCATCTTGGTTAGCATTCTGTATAGCGCTCACCGGCTGGCAAGCAGATTCTTCTTTTTCACCACACATTACAACAATGTCTTCAACACTGTCCTCCAGGGTAGTACCCTGCGGTCCTAGGCAGGACCAAAATGGTGCGGCCACAGCCTTAGCACCACTCCACAGCAGGCTCGTGAAAGTCATTTCCGTATCATGCTCTTCACCCGCACACACGCCATGTGCGCTCTCTTTATTATCCTCCGTCCGCCATCTTGGACCTTCCGCACCGCGCGGATCCTCCATTCTAGTGGTCGTCATTCTTTCACTGTACTTAGAATTATTGTACATGGAGCTCCTCTCTGCGGGGCAGCTACCACACCGGCACAATAAAGATTTCCATGATGCACCACCTTGTGTACCTATTGTAGGCTGGACTCGTGTATGCACTACCTCAGGCTAGGCTCACTCTATCTGTGTCTGCTGTATCTCCTTCCTCCCAGTCTGTGCTCCCTTCGGTAAGTGGTCTGGAATGGGCTAGAGTACTCTGGCTCTTCCATGCAGTACTTGGGTATCTACATACTGTTGGCTAGCCTAGCGCAGACCCTTTCCAGAATCCCTGACCACGTTAACAGGCTATCCCTCCAGGCATCTTACCAACTAGCACTGCCTCAAGGTGACCTGTAAAGCTATAGCCCCTCTCCAAACCTCCAACTCCTTTCAGGCCCCTAGGTCATCCCTGCGAACTGACTAAACTCCATCAGCCCCCTGACTACCCCTTGGTCCGTCCCAACGCAGCACAAAGTGGCAGCAGACACTCTCCCTGTTTCCAAGTGACCTAGCAAAAGCCTGTCCTGTTGACAGGTATCTCAGCAGCGCCTCCAAATGTAACGGATTTTCTGGCCTAGCTTGACCCACCCAATATCACATTGGCCCATGTGGTCTAACCAGTCCCCATTACAGTGTAGTGTTTGGTGGTGCACCTGTTGGCAACAGGACTCCTGAGTCTCCCGCATGATGTTGTGTGGGGATTGCCAACCCTGACAGGCAGCTGAGGTAGTGTGCTTGAGTCCTACCTATATCCAGTGCAGCGCCTCCACCTCATCAGGATCCCAGCGTCCGCTTGTGGATGGTCCTGGTGAGGAACTCCTCTGTGGTGCACTTCTCTGTGTAATTACTCCACACTTACACACGAGAGTATAATTGAACAGGGTCATCTTTATTGATGTACGGTGGGCCAGCTGCCCTTCACAATGGATATTCTTAGCCTTCCATTGTTCACCGTACTTCCCTTTAAAAGGTATCTCTTCCCTTAATTGGTGGATTCCCTATCCCCATAGGGATATCTTCCCTGTGACCAGGTCCCTGGTCAGAGTTCCATAATCTGTTCTTTCAACCGCTTCTCAACTTCTCCTCTATCAACTCAGCAACTCCTAACTTTTGAACAGTGCTGTGCCTTATGTATCCTCTGGGGGCTGGCACAACTCTGACATCACTAACCATGGATTCAGAGCATGTGACCACTCCCATCCATACATAGGGCACCTCACCAGGGTGTGAGGGCAAACCTCCATAATTACTGCTGGCATGCCCACAACTTACCAGGCCTTACTGTCAGCAGGAGAGATGACTGTTAGCCATTTTACAGCATGGCTACATATACTTTTGCACTTTTATTCTGTCTAAGTCTTTTGATTATGAGGGGTAGAATGGGACTCTATACTTTAATTCCCACTAGCCATATCCCTCACACACTGCAAATGTGACTTAGACCTCATAGCCTTCGGTGCTATTCCACATTTATGAAACACAAAATATTTTTCTACGTCCCAAAATAGAATGAAAAGATGTTTTGTTTCATTCCCAAAGCTGTAGCGCATTCCCTTAAGAAAACCCATTTCAGTTAGAACTAAAACACACTTAGGTTCATTCTCAGAGCTGTATCTCCTTCCTTTAGTGAAAATAGGATTTAGGTTTCATAAAAACTTGCAACCTCATGTAGGGTTGGAGTAACCCCCAGAACCTCTATACTGGTTCGGGGGAACCTGGGCATATACTGGGGGACCCTCACTAGCTTAGGGACTCCTGACTGTACCCGGGATACAAATATCCCTATGCCCCCATTTACATTTCTGGTCTGTGCTGAAGCAGGGAAACCTGGTGGTGAGTCGCGTAACTGTTTTCAAGGGAGGATTTTGACCGGGGTGATGTGTCTATATGTCCCCAGGAATCTGACCTGATTCCCGGATACATTTTTGGGGTGGCTAGCAACTCTGGACCCCAGCTACCTAGACACAATCTGACAACACTTTTACCGCAACCCCCCCCCCCCCCCTTGAAACTCATAGCCTCTCAATCTCCACTGGTTAGCACTCATGGAAAGGTAAAACACACAAATTCTTTATTGTCATACAATCATATGCATTTCATGTAGGACAGACAGGTTCAAGAGCTGACACTCTTAAACCCCAAATATGGATCAGAGGTAACCAGCCGAGCATAATACCTTTATTGATGGCTTGGTTAACCCCTCACCGTCACAATCACATTACTGGCTGCCTTACTAACTGTATGGGGAACATGCTACACTCTAATTTGGGGAAATAAAAGTGCACTTTTAATGTTACAGTCTCCTTTCCCCAATTCATACATTTTTTCCCCCTTCCAGACATCACACAGTTATTGTAGCTCATTTCTGGAAGGGGTTACACAAAACATTTCATACAGAGGCCAAAGTGAGCCTCACAGAGGTGGCCATTACTCACAGTATTGGAGCCGCCAGCCGAGCTTCACCTTTATTATGGGAGGCTGGCTACCCCTACCGTCACAACGCTTCAGCCTAAATCCCGCACACAAAAATGACAAATATCTCGGGGACCGTGGGGGAGGGGCTTCTGGAGGTCAGGGGATGATGGATGAGCTCTGCATTACCCCCGACTTCAGGTTTCTTTTTTTTTATTTAACTATTTTGGAGGGGAATCCTGCTTTAAAAGGTTTTATATATGCCAGAAATCAAGAAAATTAATTCTAAACATGCTGATTTTTTCTAGCCGTTTACGCATTCTTATTTTAATGTAGTAAATGCAGTTAGTGCTGAAGTCAAGTGACGTGAGCTCCATTTTTTGTATTCATAACCCCAATGTCAGATTTTCTTAAACCGGGTTCTGAGTTCTTCCTGTCTCTATGGCAACAGCTTCTTACGTCGTAATGAAAATGACCAAGGGGTGAAGATTTAGCAGCTTAATAATAATTATGTAGGAATATTGGGGTAACCTCCACAGCAATGCTTCTAAGTATGTGGTCTGCATATATTTGGAGTATTGTTCATAATTGAAAAATGACTGTGTGATAATGACTGTATAAACCAAAAGAACTCAAATGTCCCAAACTGTTTTCGCTTGCAAGGGAATAATATTGAGCGGAGTGATTATCTTTAAACCTTGACACAGGTAAAGACAAGCAATAATAAACATAGTTCATAAGTCTGCAAACGTACTGTTGCCTATAAATCACAGTGCAAAAAAAGCCTGTGGCTTGTTTCTCTAGAAATATCTTCAGCTGAAGCATAAATAATGAGGTTTTACTCACTCCGATTGCGGTCCACGAGGGGTAGTTTGGCGTGCTCCTACCGGAATAAAACACAGACGAAAAGCGGGTAATGGCGGTGCACTGCCGATGAAATAAAGACCTAGGCTGCTGGTTGCACAAGGAAACTTTATTGGCACATTTGAACATCGAGGGGAACCGCTCTAACGCGTTTCACGCCGATACTGGCACTTTGTCAAAGAGTGACAAACCGGCAGTCCAGATCTGTATTTCATCGGCAGTGCATCGCCATTACCCGCTTTTCCTCTGCAGTTTAATAATAGTAAATTAAGATAAATACAAATAATAGTAAACTATAGGGAATTACTATTTATATAAAGAAAGGTGTTGCTGTGTATTTGTAAGGATTATGGAGACACGCCGTTCACGGCGTGTCTCCCACTTACCTGCTGCCTCGCCTGACATCCTCGTGGCTCGCAGGGACGCCGGAGAGAAGCGCGCGAGTTCCTGCACAGTGCGCACGCGCACGTTCTTCTTCCTCTTCTGCCCTCGGATCAGGGCGTGGGGCCGCGCACGCAGCCGCGGGCGCTGCTACACGGAGGCGCGGCCACACGGAGGCGCAACCGCCTCTTAAAGGTACAGCGAACCAAACTGTTGCTGCTATTGAATGCAGCCAGATTGCTGCCCTTTATGCCTCATCTCCTGGAACTCATAAGGGACCTATCCCTGCTGCAGCTGGCTCCTTCTACACACCCCTTTATGGCTGCAATGCTATTGGACCCTCTCTCCTTTATATACCTGCCAAAATCACTGGTTCTTTGGCTGAGCATAGTTCCAGTTGTCTTTACCATTCTCTGCCTCCCTAGTTCTATTTTACAGACCTCCTCGTGTACCAAACCGGCTTCCGCTACGTCTTCCTGTACCTCTGGCATCCCGAACTCGGCACACGGCTACTCGACTCTCCGCACCTCTGGCATCCCGATCCTGGCTTACGGTAAACGACAACGTCCCTCTCTCTAACCCGGGATTTGGCAAACGGCACTCTCTACCAACCGTACCTCTCCTGCCCCGATCCGGAATCCCCGACCAATCTACTTTCAAGACGTGCCCTCGTGGCTGTGAGTGGTGTTCCTACCTTCCCACCTCAGCACCGTGGTCCCGTCTCGTTTGTGGTGAGCACATCCTAACATTATACTCAGCCCAACAAACATGGACCAAGCTGAGGTGGAGCAGACTTTAAATGCCCGTACTGCTCTGTTTACCAGATTAGAGACTTATTTGGAGCAATCCGATAGATGGATGGATACCATACAGCAAAGCCTCCACTCTCTTACTCTTCAGGTCCGAACCCTCACTCGGCAATCTCCACTCGTGGCACCCCCTGCACAGCCTAATCCTTTTTCGTTATCTCCGTTCACTCCGGAACCACGTATTCCGCCACCAAGACATTATGCGGGGGATCCTCAAGGATGTCGGGGCTTCATTAACCAATGTCTTGTACAATTTCGTCTCTCTCCCTCTCGCTTTGTGTCTTCTGTCTCCAGGGTTGGCTACATCTACTCCCTTCTCACCGACCAGGCACTGGCATGGGCCTCTCCCATCTGGGAGCAACAGGGGGCGCTCACACAGGACATCGATCTCTTCGTTGAGGAATTCCGAAGAGTTTTTGATACACCAGCACGGAAGTTAACGGCAGCTTCTGCTCTTCACCACATTAACCAGGGAGACCGTTCGGTTGCTGTATATGCGGTGGAGTTTCGCACACTTGCTGCTGAGACGGGTTGGAACGATGACGCCCTATCTTCCGCGTTCTGGCAAGGATTATCGGAGACTCTAAAGGACGAGCTCGCCGCACGAGATCGTCATACTAACCTAGAGGACTTAATCGCTCTGGCTATTCGGGTGGATCAACGCCTGCTGGAACGTAAATACGAACGTTCTCATTATCGTTTACGGGTTCCAAGAACTCTTGCACCCTCCTTCGTGGCTCCTTCACCTTCTTCCGGGGACATTCCTGAACCCATGCAGTTGGGGGGCAACAGACTATCTCCGGCTGAGAAGTTACGTAGGCGCACGGCCGGTCTTTGCATGTACTGTGGCAATTCCACTCACGCCTTGCCCCAGTGTCCCCCATAGACCGGGAAACGCCAGCTCCCAGTGAGATCCGGGAGAGTTTCATTGGGAATATTGACCCCTTCTTCCATCATCCAAAACATCCTTCCCACCAGGATAGTCTTACCTATAATGCTGTCTGGAGAGGGGTTCCACACCCGGGCACGGGCGTTCATTGATTCCGGTTCTGCAGGTAATTTCATTGATGAAACTTTTGCTAGACAGAACAATATTCCCTTTGTCAACAAGAAGACGCCTGTAGGTCTGGAGGCCATCGATGGTCGACCTCTAAAGCCAGCATTTATCACGCTTCAGACGGTACCTCTCCTACTGCAGTTCGTCGACGTCCATACAGAGATCATTACTCTCGATGTCATCCACACGCCCTCTGCTGAGTTGATTTTGGGTCTTCCCTGGCTTCAACTTCATAATCCTCGCAGTGACTGGACGGATCGGGAACCGGTTCAGTGGGCTCCTTCTTGTGCCAAGACATGTACCAGGGTTTTCCAGAGGATTGGAGGAGTGTCTACCATATCCGAGAAGATCAACTCCTTACCTTCTGTGTACTGGGATTTCCGTGACGTATTTGACAAGGCACGTTCTGAGGTGCTACCGCCGCACCGTCCGTTTGATTGTCCCATTGACTTACTTCCTGGCGCACCTCTTCCCAGGGGAAGATCTTATCCTCTCCCTCTCCCAGAGACAAAGGCTATGAACACCTACATTGCCGAGAACTTGGAGAGGGGTTTCATCAGAAAGTCTTCCTCCCCGGTCGGAGCAGGCTTCTTCTTTGTCAAGAAGAAGGACGGATCTCTCCGTCCATGCATAGACTATCGGGGTTTGAATAATATCACCCGCAAAAATCGCTACCCCCTGCCTTTGATTCCGGAATTATTCGACCGCCTCCAGGGAGCAACCATCTTTTCTAAATTGGATCTGAGAGGTGCCTACAATTTAGTAAGGATACGAGAGGGGGACGAGTGGAAAACTGCTTTCAACACCCATGACGGCCACTACGAGTATCTTGTTATGCCTTTCGGGTTGTGCAATGCACCAGCAGTTTTCCAGGATTTTGTCAACGAGATCTTTCGGGACATTCTCAACACTTTTCTTATTGTTTATTTAGATGACATCCTCATCTTTTCTAAGACCGCTCAAGATCATATTAAACACGTTCAACAAGTACTATTACGTTTGCGGGAGAACCATCTTTTTGCAAAATTGGAGAAGTGTCAGTTCCACCTTAAATCCGTGGCGTTCTTGGGTTACGTTATCTCGGATTCCGGTTTCAAAATGGATCCGGAGAAACTTAAAGCTATCTTGGAGTGGCCTCTTCCGACTACTCTCAAAGCCGTGCAACGCTTTTTAGGTTTTGCGAATTATTATCGACGGTTCATCCGCAATTTTTCTGATACCGTATCCTCCATAACCGCCCTCACTAAGAAAGGGGCAGATCCGTCATCATGGTCAGTGACCGCTAAAGAAGCGTTTGAGAGTCTCAAGAAGGCTTTTGTGTCTGCTCCCATCCTCACCCACCCAGATCCTGGACTCCCGTTCACCTTGGAGGTGGATGCTTCGGACATTGGGGCTGGGGCTGTTCTGTCCCAGAGAACTTCTCCGTTAGCCAGATTGCATCCCTGTGCTTTTTTTTTCTAAGAAATTCTCGTCCGCCGAACAGAATTATGATGTCGGAAATAGGGAGCTTTTGGCGATCAAATTGGCGTTGGAAGAGTGGAGACATTCCTTAGAGGGCACTGAGACACCCATTACCATTCTTACGGATCATAAGAACCTTCTTTACTTGGAGGGAGCACGTTGATTGAATGCTCGACAAGCCCGCTGGGCTTTGTTTTTTTCACGATTTAATTTTCTTATTTCTTTTATTCCTGGCTCCAAGAACCTAAAGGCGGACGCTCTATCTCGACAATTTCTTGCGGATGACAGGTCCGAGGAACAGCTTGAGTCTATTATCCCCTCTAGTTGTATCCTGTCTGCCAACTCCTTTGAGGTCATGAGCAAAATTCAGTCGGAACAGTCACAGGCTCCGAGGGGACTCAAGGTTCCGGAGGGAAGACTCTACACGGCACCTCAACACCGCAAGAGGGTCCTCGAGTGGTGTCATTCGTCTAAATCAGCAGGACACCCAGGGATACGGAAGACCAACGATCTGGTTCAACGTACCTTCTGGTGGCCAGAGAGGGCTAAAGACGTAGAGGAGTTTGTCAAAGCATGTAGCATTTGCGCTCGTAACAAGGTACCTCGTGTCAGACCCGCTGGGCTACTCCTTCCATTACCCATTCCAGATCGTCCCTGGAGTCATATCTCTATGGATTTCATTGTGGAACTTCCAGAGTCCAAAGGGAAGAATACTATTTTAGTGGTCATCGATCGTTTTTCCAAACAAACGCACCTTGTTCCTTTGAGGGGTCTCCCAAATTCCCCCAGGCTGGCAGATGTGTTTATTCAGGAGATTTTTCGCCTTCACGGAGTTCCTTCTACCATTGTCTCTGACCGGGGCTCGCAATTCGTGTCAAGATTTTGGCGTGCCTTTTCCAAAAGGTTGGGGATCGCTCTTCAGTTCTCCTCAGGATACCATCCACAGACCAATGGGCAAACGGAGAGGGTCAATCAAAGCTTAGAACAATATCTCCGATGTTTCATCACGGATACACAGGAGGACTGGGTGGATCTACTTCCTTGGGCCGAGTTTGCCCTGAACTCTCACCGCAATGACTCTACCCAAGAATCTCCGTTTTTTATAAATTATTGATTCCATCCTTCCCGGTTACCCTTCTCTTCACTACCATCAGGGGTGCCAGCAGTGGACAAACACGTCTCTCACCTGAAGGTTTTGTGGTCTAAGATACAGGAGAACTTGAAGGTAGCTACAGGGAGACAGAAACTCCAAGCAGATCGCCTTCGACGACAAGTCCCGGAGTTCGTTCCAGGGGACACGGTGTGGCTTTCATCTAGGAATATCCGGCTGAAGGTTCCTACCATGAAGCTTGCTCCCAAGTTCCTCGGTCCCTTTCCCGTGGTTAGGAGGATTAACCCTGTGGCTTACGAACTACGCCTTCCACCTTCTATGAAGATTCCACCAGTTTTTCATGTATCTTTACTCAAACCAGTGTTTCGCAGCCCTCGCTTTTCCAAGAAAACTTCTTCTCCACCTCCGATTATGATTTCGGGTCAACAGGAGTACGAGGTCCAGTTTGTCCTGGATTCCAGAATTTCCAGAGGAGGAGTACAATACCTGGTTCACTGGAGGGGGTTCGTTCCAGAGGAACGTTCATGGATTCCTCACCGGGATCTTCACGGACCTCGGCTTCTACGGGCTTTTCATCACAAAAACCCTTCCAAGCCTTATCATGGTCGCCCGGAGGTCGCCCCTGAAGGGGGGGGTACTGTAAGGATTATGGAGACACGCCGTTCACGGCGTGTCTCCCACTTACCTGCTGCCTCGCCTGACATCCTCGTGGCTCGCAGGGACGCCGGAGAGAAGCGTGCGAGTTCCTGCACAGTGCGCACGCGTACGTTCTTCTTCCTCTTCTGCCCTCGGATCAGGGCGTGGGGACGCGCACGCAGCCGCGGGCGCTGCTACACGGAGGCGCGGCCACACGGAGGTGCAACCGCCTCTTAAAGGTACAGCGAACCAAACTGTTGCTGCTATTGAATGCAGCCAGATTGCTGCCCTTTATGCCTCATCTCCTGGAACTCATAAGGGACCTATCCCTGCTGCAGCTGGCTCCTTCTACACACCCCTTTATGGCTGCAATGCTATTGGACCCTCTCTCCTTTATATACCTGCCAAAATCACTGGTTCTTTGGCTGAGCATAGTTCCAGTTGTCTTTACCATTCTCTGCCTCCCTAGTTCTATTTTACAGACCTCCTCGTGTACCAAACCGGCTTCCGCTACGTCTTCCTGTACCTCTGGCATCCCGAACTCGGCACACGGCTACTCGACTCTCCGCACCTCTGGCATCCCGATCCTGGCTTATGGTAAACGACAACGTCCCTCTCTCTAACCCTGGATTTGGCAAACGGCACTCTCTACCAACCGTACCTCTCCTGCCCCAATCCGGAATCCCCGACCAATCTACTTTCAAGACGTGCCCTCGTGGCTGTGGGTGGTGTTCCTACCTTCCCACCTCAGCACCGTGGTCCCGTCTCGTTTGTGGTGAGCACATCCTAACAGTATTGGAACATCAGATTTTACTTTAGGATCATAAAACAAGCCGGGCAAAGTTGGAAAGCAACTTCAATTTGAAATTCCTCCTAAGAGCAAAGTGAACTAATGGCAATAAGATATTAAATAGTTTAAATATACTGTAGGTGATTTGCACATTTAACCTTTAGAGTGATTTAATGAAGTACTTAGCACACTGCAATCCCATTGCCGTACAGTACCATGTAACGACATAAACATCCATTTTAATGGGATTGGCCTGATTGGAAATGGATGGTGGTGTTCGTGTGATCACTTCTGAAGCGATCACATGACCGCTACGGTCATTCCCCATTGAATTCAATGGGGAATTTAGGCCGAAAAAAGTCTGGTTCAGCACATATAGAATCAGCCCCTTACAAGTAGAATGGCCCCTAGCTAATTGTAATGTAAACTAAGATAGATTTCAAGACTTTCAAATCACTATATTTCAAAATGTTGCAAGCATTTATAACATCTGCACCATAGATGTTTACATAGTACAGCTCAACCCATTTATAACGCTGTGCTTGGGGTCCAAAGAATTACATCGTGCTATAAGCGGCTCGTGTTAGAAATAATGTACAATTGTATGCATTGTACAATAAAGTAATTAAGATACCAATAATCGTGTTGCAAAGTATTCATAAATACGAAAATTGGGAGCCGCGCTTGCATCGCGTTAGAAGCGGATTCGCATTGTAACGGATCGCGTTATAACGGGGTTGAGCTGTACCTTGACTTACACTTGAGTTTTAGCGTGAAAGTGAGCGTTAGAGTTGCCTCAGCCATTAGTATTGAGTTAGCAGGAGCAGAGAGCCCACGGGCCACATCAAGGCACTTTCCCGGGCTGCCAGTTGAAGAGTCCTTTTTTATGCATTTGCTCTTAGCCAGTGACTGACCAAGGAGTCTGATTCTTGTGTTCCTGGACCCCGACTGGTCTCCGGCTTTACACTTTAAGCTTAGCACTTTGCTTGCGCTGTACCTTTGCCTGAACTTGGACTTTGTTTGCCGCTCTCCTTTACAATTTACATCTTTTACACATACTACAAATATATACTTATCAACATAACAACATAATAGAACCACTAATACACTACATAGACAATAATATAATCAAGTATCTTCATACAAAAATGCCATAAAAATTGACATACAGTATATTCATAAATAGAGTAGATGATAACTAACAGTATACATAATAATTCTAAAACTCAATGCTGATATTGACCATCCAAATACCACTGAGATTTGAAGCTACTGAGATTAAAAAAATATCAATGTCTATTAATTACAGAGAGGAAAACTCTCAATATACATGATGTTAAAGGAAAGTAGCAATACAGGTTCGTTTCCTATGTACATTATAGATACCAAAACATATATACAAGTCTACAAAAAAAAATCATAATGAACATACACAAAGAAAATAATAAATTAAATCTGTTTAATCGATATTAGAAAACATAGCACCCTAATCAAATATATTCAAAACAGTGTATTTGTATCAATCTACTATCAGGACCATATGATACTTACATGAATTCCTGCTACAGACATCAGTGCTGTTATAAATACCTTGGCAGGAGAAATAAAGCTGTTGCAATATATTCCCAGGGCTATACACAAAACAGTCCCAAAATATTCTCTAACAAGGATATATAAAAAAGGGTCTGAATAATAAACATATGTCTTAGAACATATATCTCTAATTATAACACACAGAGACAAGATCAACATGACCTTACACGTAGCCATAGGGAATAAGTCAATCGGAAAAAGCAATCCTAGATGAAGTCTCCTAAATGGTTATTCCCAAAATACCTCAGATGGTAACCTGTGGAGCAATCACGCTAGCAATCAAAAAGGATAATCAAAGTAAAATGGTATTGTACCATTAGCCATGGGACTAAATGTGTGGGGTAGATGAAGCAAGATGAAATAATGTGCAATCCATTCAAGTGATAACAACTTAACAGAAGATGAAAAAAAAAATCTGAAGATGTGCAGAGGTATTAGCAAAGAGATTAGCAGGAATTCAGACTAATTGGTTGCATAAAGGAATACAAGCAATGGGATATGGTGTCCCAATGTACCACTATCTTAATTCAAATGTAAAGTGTGTAATTTAAACATTTCTTAAATAACAAAACATGTAATACCAAGTTACATATAATGTCCAAATAATAGGGGGAATCAAATGTGAACTACCACCCATTAACAATCTCATTGTGAGAGGCCATAACAAGGAGGGGAGCCAAAGTACAAATGTAAAAATGTACACATATCAATGGACAACGCAGTTAGACGGTGATATGATAAAGCAATAGTACTGTCAATCCTGGTAGTCCCACTCCCAATGCTAAGATAGCCAACCTTATGGATCTGGTACTATCATAATGCTGAGTAATGTACTGTAAAAACAGGGCTAGAGGGGGCGTGCACATGGCTACGCCTATTGATAAAGCAAAGGTGCTGTGAATGACCTAGCCTTCAACATAACACCCTGTGAAGAAAGTCAGTTATAAAAAATAGTCAAAGTTATTGTTCACATTCATGAGATTTGTGTGCACTGTCCCCAATGTATAAATCTACCACACCTCTCTGCACAGCGTTCTTACCTTCGGTCTTCACCCCTTGGTAGCTCCCTCACATGTTCTTACAGAAACATGGCTAACCCCTAAAACTCCTGATGCACATATTGCCATTCAGGGATACTCCATTTTTAGGAGAGATAGGTCAAAGAGAGGAGGAGGGGTGTTATTTTATATTGCAGACACCTTACCATTTACACTGTTAAATTGCCCCCCAAGACCAACCTCTTTTGAAATCCTAGTTGGCAGAATCTGCCTCCCCTTCTCTAATCCCGCCTGATTGCTGGCATCTACCGCCCCCCTAAAGCCCCTCTACAATCTCTGACTGATATCACCCAGTTTCTTGGCTCCATTTCCTCTCTGAATGAGAAGAGTAAGCTGCTAGTTCTTGGGGATTTCAACCTCAATTGGCTTGACCCTAAAAACCACAAAATCCACACACAAATCAAGTCGCTTAACCTATCGCAACTCATTTCCCAACCCACATGAACAAACCTGAAATCGCACAACCATTCCTTGCTTCACTGGATTCTCTCCTCAAATCCCAGCAGAATCCAATCCTCTGGCATCCTTCCTGACATTTTCAGTGACCATGCAATAGTATACTGTGTAAGGAAAATTAACCGCCCCAATCAAGCCCTAAAGTTCTCCTCACTAGAACATTTAGAAACTTTAACCTACAACAGTTTCTGGCTGACCTTACCAACTGCCCTTGGCACAGAATCGATTTAATTCCTGACCCTGATTCTGCGCTCGACTATTTTCAATCCGAGTTCATAAAACTCTGTGATACCCATGCTCCACTATGCAGAATAAGGGTACGGGGTGCCCACCTTCCATGGGTTACACCTGACCTTATAGCACTCTACCAGTTCAGGGATGCCTTGTGGAAAAGCCACAAAATAACTGACACTACTAAGAATCTCAATCAATACAGATGCATGCGGAACATGTGCACAAGGCAAACAAGGCATGCAAAAGCACAATATTACTCTGACAATCTCCTCCAGAACACATCAAAGCCAGCTAACTTCTGGAAGCTTATTAACAACATATTCCAGCCTTCTAACCATCAATACCCAAGTAATATCACCAAGGGCGATATTACTCTGACAAACCCCACCGACATTGCAAATGCATTCAATGATTACTTTGTGGGGTGTGCTACTAAATTATTAGTGAAACGCAGCCCAAACCACAAACATGAAGCTCATCCTGGGAGTACCCCTATAGCCCAGATAATAGAGAGGAGTGCTGCACACCTCAAAAGAAAAAATGATACAATTACCGGTGCTCCAAAGTTTAGAACGACAGCCTGCAGTCAGTCCTGGATACATGGAAGAAGGAACAGAGGGCACAACGGGTTTTAGCAAATGAAAACTCATTTATTGAGCCAACACTGTTGGCTCAATAAATGAGTTTTCATTTGCTAAAACCCGTTGTGCCCTCTGTTCCTTCTTCCAAGTAACCCTATAGCCCGACCCCCTCCCAACACTGCTCACAATTTTCAATTTGGCCCAGTATCCGAAGAGGAGATTACACAAGCGCTTCTCAAATTAAAACTAAGCAGCCAATGTGGACCTGACTTACTACAATCTAGGTTCCTAAGACTTGGTGCCCCAGCAATTGCCAAACCAATTGCTTCCATAGTCAACTCTATCCTGTCTGCAGGCCATATCCCTAAGACCTGGAAAGCTGCCAGAGTTGTCCCACTCTTCAAAAGTGGGGACAAAAACACTGTCTCAAACTACAAACCAATCTCCCTTCTCCCAATCCTATCCAAAGCCATGGAAAAATGTATCCACTCCCAATTAAGCGATTACTATAACAAGACAAATTTCCCTAGCCAATTCCAATCTGGCTTTCACCCCAAACATTCTACCGTAACTACCCTGCTAAAAATTTGCAATGAAATTCAGTGTGGAATGGAACGGGGTCAACTCACTGGTGCAGTATTCCTAGATTTTGCAAAGGTTTTTGATACTGTTGATCATGCTATCCTGCTTAACAAACTCCAGAGCTCTGGAATAGGGAAGCATGCTTTAAACTGGTTTCAGTCCTACCTATCAGGTAGATCCCAACATGTGTCCACCTCTGGCTCTAACTCTAACCCCCTGGATATCACCTGTGGCGTCCCGCAAGGCTCTGTTCTGGGGCCCCTACTCTTCTCAGTGTTCATCAATGATCTTCCCACAGCTTGTCAGGAAGCCTCAATACACATGTATGCAGCTGACACAATCCTATATGCACACAGCCATAGCCTCTCTAACCTTCAACACATACTTCAGTCTGACTTTTTCAGACTCGAAAACTGGATTTCCCAAAACAAACTGTTTTTAAACACTGACAAGACTGTAACAATGGTGTTTGGGACCAAGACTAAATTTTTAAAGCTTCCAGCGACTGAGCTCCAGATTAGAACCAACACTAACACCCCCCTAACTCCTGTTACTAGTTTTAAATACCTGGGCATATGGTTTGACTCCCACTTAACATTCGGGATGCACATTGATACCCTGACAACAAAGACCTATGCAAAACTGGGGGGACTTTACAGGAACAAATCCTCCCTAAGTCTCCTGGTCAGAAAACGTATCGCACAGCAGATGCTAATGCCAATTATTGACTATGGAGACATAGTATATGGCTCGGCACCTCAAACCAACCTTAGCAAACTTAACACCCTCTACAATTCAATTTGTCATTTTGTTCTCCAATGCAACTACAACACACATCACTGCGAAATGCTCAAAGAACTAGATTGGTCATCACTCGAGTCAAGGCGCAAAGTTCACCTTTCCTGTCTTGCCTTCAAATTCTTTATGGGCAAGCTACCCAGCTACCTGAACAAGATCCTCACCCCTACCACATGCAGCACCTATCACCTGAGATCAGACTCCAAAAGACTGTTCATGGTCCCAAGGCTCAACAAAGTATCCGGCCGCTCCTCCTTCTCTTACCGTGCACCCCAAAACTGGAACAACCTACTAGAGACTCTTACATCCACCACCAGTTTAAGTTCTTTCAAATCTAAGGCTGTCACACATTTTAATCTGGTCTGTAACTATTTCATTCGCCCATAATATAAATTATCTTTAACTGTGCATGCAATGTCTTGTATATAATGTATACCCTGTTCATTTATGTAACTGTACTTGTAACCATGTACTATTTCTTTTACTCTGTGCCCAGGACATACTTGAAAACGAGAGGTAACTCTCAATGTATTACTTCCTGGTAAAATATTTTATAAATAAATAAATAATAAATAAATAATGTTCTAGAATTAAGAATCTCAATTGAGAGACATTATGTCTATGAGCACTGAAGTGTCTTGCCATGGTTGATTCCTCCCTATTATGTCATATGTCCCCCTTGTGTTCCTACAAACAAACCTTCAAAGATCTACAGTAGATGTTTATCCTACATACATTAAGCCACAAGAGCATTTTAAGGCATACACAGTATATGGTGTGTCGCATCTTCCAAAATCTGTTCCATGTTCCAAAATCTTTGAGTTTAATACTCAAACCTGGTTAAAAGTATCCCCTTTAATCACACTAGTACAGCAGCCACAATGTAAACACGGATATGTGACTTTTTTAGGCGTAATAAGGAATTGTTTCTTCTACTTGATTAATACATCCCTTTTACTAGATGGTCTCTAATATTTTTTGTCCCTTTGAATACAACCAGTACTGCAGCTTCTGTTGAAAGAGATGTCCTGCCATGGTGTCCTTTTGTACAATGCGCCAGTGACATATTTTGCAATGGAGTATTTATAGAAATATTGTTGTGCTATGAGCACTTTTATTATTTACAACCTGATGATGAGAGTCCTGAAACATTGTGATTACATGTCTCCAGCATAATAAAACCAACATGAGTATTGAAAACCTCTTCAGCAACGTTTATTTCATTGTTAGCGAAGCATTTCAGGTTTTTGAACCAACAGATAAGGATATTCACAGTATGGACCAAAAGAAAATGCTCTGATAACCCTTTATGTTACAAAAAATATTTATTTCTTACAAAAGGCAGTTTTGTTCATCATTCATAGAAAATATGTTTTCCAATTCAGTTTAACTACAAATCACGTATAAAAACAACATGTATAAAGGAAGAAAGCCAACTATGAGAGTGATTGATGTGACAGATGTAGCAGACATTACTGCACCCTTTAATGCAATGGGTTATTTAACAGCAGTGCTATTGAAAACAATGATTAAGAAGATAACACATTATTTAATGTGTAATTGTGTGCGTTATCTCACATTAATGAGGGTAATAACGTCTTCTACACCTGTATGTGTGTATCCTGATTAGAAACCAAATGTATAAACTGATATATACAGTGGTTTAAAGACGAAGTTTCCCCTGCACATTTATATTTTTGTATTTTGTGAAGATTTTTTGACTATGCTGTACAATAGGGTGTCTCATTTCAGCTGACTGGGGTTTTTTTTTTACAGCTCGCCTTATTTTTTTTTTCAACTGCAGATTTTATTCCTAGCCCCAAACCTACATTAAAAGGGCTGCTGAGATCTTCCTAATAAGTGACATAATTGGAATTCAATTCATCTTTTCTGAGCAGCTCATGATGTCAGCTTCACTGAAAAGGTCCTCTGAAGCTTGCATGGAAAGCAGCACTGTGGTGGGTTGAAGCAACTAAGTATAAACAGGAGGAGTGGCCATGTGAACACTATACTGCAGGTTGTAGGCCTTATGATTTTATTTTCATGTGTATTCAAAGACAGCTGGGGAGAAATGTGATCTGCTTTAAAGGGGTCATCCTTCCTAGGGCCAAAGTGACATGTGACATGTTTATGGGGTAACATCTTGTTGATTGATGCATTTTTTACCCAAATCTGACACCATTATTTGAAATGTTGTTTGTAAACATTGTGAGCTGAGACTTCGGAGGGGGTTGATTTCCTCTGGCTTCTCTCTTGTGTCAGATGTCCAACAAAAGTCTGCAGAGGCCAGAGCCGGCTCTCTGACAAGGATGGGGTGAGCTAATAATAGAGAAAATACTTAATTGACAAAAACTTCCCCATTCAAAGATCCCTAAGAGATTGAATCAACTAAACATTTGCTTTAAGCATGGTTAGTGTTGTTTTTGTGAAGCCACTTAGACTGTTACATAAGGTTGTTTTCTGGCCAGATACATGGGATTGCACTTTAAGGATATAACATTGAGCTCACTTTCAAGGTAATTTCGGGGGGAACTGCACCTCTATCAAGTTATACTGTAGGTTCGCTGTAATAATTATTGCCTGGAAGCTACTGGATTCTATTGCATATCGGCTTGTTGTGTAAACTGCAAGATTGGTGTTTCGGAGATCTTGCATGGAAAGCCACTGAAACGCGATCTCACAGCTTATAGAATACACCGCACAGAGAACACATTTTTCATTAGCTGTAACAGATGTCATAATTATTCATCTCCCTTCTGAAGAATTCCTCCGTCACAGTGGATGATGGAATATATTCCATATAGTCTGAGTTGGGGTAAGAAAAAGGATCTGGCATCTTTATTGCCTCCTGATGCTCTGTTGAGCCGCAATATACACCGTAGCACACAGTGGAACTGTTCTGTTGTTGATAATAATGTTCCATATCTGCAAAAGCGCAGCTCCTGGGTTCCTGCTGAGACAGTGAACTGAAGCTCTGCGGGGCACAGGGAATCCCTTGATGAGTTGGAGAATATTCAAATGAATTGGAAATGTCCGATGAATCTGAAGGTGATTCTGGAGTCTGCAACATTTGTGGAAAAAAAACACACTGAGTAAAGGAGAGCTAAGAATATGGTGATCTACATCATACAACTTGTTATCATGAAGGACTGAAGGACCTGAACATGTACAGCCTGGAGGAGAGAAGGGAGAGGGGGCTGGGATATGATAGAAATATTCAAACACATTACGGGTTTCAACAAGGTGCAGGGGGGAAGCATATTTCAGAGAAAGAGAAGTGTTAGAACAAGACGTTGTGCGCTGACGTTGAGAAAGAAATTGCCAGAGGAAATGTGAGCAAGGTCTTCATTATAGAAAGGGTGGTGGCTTCATGGCGTAGCCTCCCAGCAGTGAAAACAAATACAGTAAGGGAATTTAAAGCAGTTTGGGGATATACAAGGGGATATAAAAATGCAAGCCAAGGATCTAATAGGGTCTGAGGTTTCATAATGGGAATCTAACACATTTCCAGAAGGGTCAACGGAGATTACTATGTAACTATGTCATTATTTTATGTGAGCTATTAATATATCGCAGACAGACTTTGTGCTGCTGTAATAATGTAACCTGTGATAGTTTTCTAGGGATTAATGATACTTTTTTATGCTGCTGACAGTCATTCTTGACTTATTTATGCTTCTGTACAGACTTTTGCAAACCATGACTGTGCAAGGTAAATGGGAAAATTTATATTGATGCAATTCTAGGGCTTAAGACACTTCAGCAGTGGTTTAAGTGGCTTAAAATAAGTAGTGGTACTGTGACAGATTTAAAGAAATTGTTTTACAATCTCCCTTGATATTATTTTTAAATACCCATACAACGTAATGCTATAAAAATAGAAATTTAGATTTTTTTTTTTCTAAAATAAACCCTTAGAAAACCAAACTTCACTGTACATTTGTAAATATACTGTAGAGATACCACTGGTTTGTAAGTATAAAAGTTGTAGTACTTCATAGCCATGGTACAAACCCCCGATTAGGGGGGCTATGTATTAAAGTCCCTTTAAGTTTGACTGTATGTACTTTAAACATTAAAAGGGAAGCGTAAAACAGGAGCAAATTAGCTGAATACTTTACCCCATGTTAAATATAAAAAGAGTCAATAGAGCACAGTTAAAGACATAGTAGTTACATAGTAGATGAGGTTGAAAAAAGACATACGTCCATCAAGTTCAACCTACGCTATCAACTTCCTGGTGACAGCATTGTTACCTATGCGCTACCTGCCCCCTCCATTTTGTACAGGTACCATTTGGAGATGTTACAATCTCTGTTACAGACAATATTAAGCTCAAATCAAGGTTGATACATTGCTCACTTGGAAATGTATTTAATGGGCAAGTTCCACTTACAGTACCGGCCCCAAAAACATATATCAATAAATAAACACCTAAACAAGAGCGTGATTTGTTTTTTTTAGAAATATTAACTATTGTTTCCTGTGAAAAATAATGTGTTTTTTTTACAAGCGTTCTGTGTCATTTATTTCTTATCTTATACAAAGATCACCAATTTGCCTCTCAATTACTATATATACAGCAAAATGTTTAATGGGTATTTTAAAATAATATCAACAGAGATTTGTGAATAAATTATTGTAATCAGGCACAGTACCGATATTTATTTTGAACCACTTAATTCTAGGGTGGAAAACACGTTGGCAGCTGTCATTATAAATACCCCCATTTACCTTGCACAGTCATGTTTTGCAAAAGTAGGTATAGAAGCATAAATAAGGCAAGAAAAACTGTCAGCAGCATAACAAGATTGTTAATCCCCCGAACTATATAATTTGTATACTATCACAGATTACATTATTACAGCAACACACTGCTTTGTCTGCAATATATTATTAGCTTACTTAAAATTGTCTCAGTTGAGCCTCCGATAGATTTGTTAACTATACATTAGGAATCCTGTGATCTTATTAGATTCTAATTTATATTTCATATTTAGAATTTTTGTCTATCCTAACCAGTTTTGGTCCCTTACTATAATCACCCTTCATCGCTCCTGCTGGGAGGCTAATCCACTAATCCACTACCCTATCCATGAAGAAATATTTTCTCACATTTCCCCAGAGCATCCCACAAGAGTTCACAAATAGTCTTATCATGTACAAGATTAGGTGAAGATTGTATAAACCCTTTGTAGCCGAGTCCCCTTACCCTGCCTCCAGTGCTGGGGAGCTGCCCAGCTATTGCCCTGAGCTCTGCGCAATCGGGAGAGTGAGGGTGGCCATTTTGCAAGTCGTGCATGCGCACAGTGGCGAGGCGCTCATGCGCAGTGGAGGAGGTGGCAGCCATCTTAAAATGGATCCGGATAGAGTATAGCGGAACTACATGTCCCAGAATCCCAAGAGGGAGGGACTGCCCACGTGGGGCCGTCCCAGCCAATGGGATTCATGCAGAAAGGAGGAAGAGGATATCCTCCGTGCACGGAAAGCCTTCGAGGCAGTCCTGATGTAGGCAGCAAGGAAGGAGGTAGTGTCCAGGAAGTTTGTTAGCCCCTGGGCTAGGCCAGACGTCCCCGCAGGCCCCAGTTAGCTTCCCCGGCACAGTAGAGGAGTGTTGTAGGGTCTGCTCTAGCTCAGTGATTCCCTTTAGTGTTAGGCTGCAGATGAGCAGGACGCCAGACAGCATGGAGTTCCTCCGGATGGAGACTCCACCACATGTGCAAGCCTACAGGACAGACATCATCCAGGACTCAAAGGTGTGAGGGGATTTACGTTGGACGCCCCGCTGTGTGGGACCCGCTCCAACTCACTACGCCAAGTAGCACCTGGGTACTGGAATCCTGAGGCAGGTACCTAATGTGCACCTACATCCACAGGTGGTAGCACTACCTCATATTTTGGTGGGAATTGCTGGGACAGGACACTAGGGCTATTGGTGCCACAGCACCCTCAGTACTTTGGGGGAACCACTAAGAAAGAGTTGGGTCACTGGGGTTAAACTGTGGGTACAGTTGTTATATGTGTTGGTATGTGTGTACAGTAAACCTTAGTTACATACATTGTGTGGTGTATTACTCATTACTGTGTATTGGTTACTGTGAGGGGTTATCCCACCAACGCCGGGATCCCTCATAGGTGGAGGCGCAGCACTGCAAGGAGAAAGAGCTCACCCCAGGCTCCCAGAGGCGGAGGCTTAGCAATAGGTACAGCAGCACGCATAGTTGCCCGCGTAGTTTCCTTAGGCATAGGGAAATGGGGCTACACCTTTAGTTTCAAATATGAGATTAAAAATACTCGTCTTCAGTACTTGTCGGATTTATTTTAGAAGGTGTCAGCCACATCACCTGCAGTCTCTATAAGTCTCCCCACATTCCACTTAGATTGTAAGCTCCTTAGGGCAGAAATTCCCTTTCCTGATGTTTTACTTTGTTACACTAATTGTATTATAATTCACTGTACTGTTTTTTGGCTCTTTCGTAAAGTGCTGAGTACACGGTGGATGCTACATAACTAAAGATATAATATATTTGATCTATTCACCCTCAGGGTCAGGACGTGTTCCAGGATTGCACCCACTTGTCTACATGGAGAACTGATCACTTGTTCGTGACCAGTCCCCCAGTGACGCAAAAAGAAGTAGAGACCCCTAAATCGAATGAACCTTTTGCAATTCCTGGCTTTGTCCCAGTTCTGCAGCCAGGAGACTTTGATACACTGTATAAACGCCAACATTTACAAAAGGACATTAATTAAAGGAGAGAGGGATGTATTTACTATATATACTGTATATAAATATATATGTATAGTGTATATATATATATATATATATATGTTTTTTTTTCTTCATATCTCAACAAACATGAAAGGTATATAGTAGAATACATATTTACATAAAAATAAATATACACATGCAGCTATATAAAGGAAACATCTATCTCTATATAAATATCGATAGATGTGTACTATATGTAGATATATATTTATCTTCCTTTTTTTGCACTATAAGATATCTTTTTTATATTCAATGCAAATTTTACTTGATTTTGTGACTTTAAATGTGCTAACAATGAGGGAACTTAAAATCATCTTCTAATATCTGCATTTCCCAATACTAACTCAGTTTGTTCACCTTCATATCTGTTCCCCAAAGATTCAACCTATTACTTTGCAACAGTTAAATAAGCGTCTGGGACACTGTAATCTCCATATATACAGTACTGTATATGCTGACTGGGTCTTTAATGATTATCTGATGCTTCTGGCGTTGTTCTCCAGATTGTGAAATATGCCTACCATGTTTTGTTATAATTAACATCAAGTTATAACTAAGGAGTGGGGAAAGGTGATGCACTTTACCATGCTCTGGTTGAAGAAGATAGGAGCTGACTGGATGTTGTCTTCTGGCGAACAGAAAGATGGATTCTGCAAGATGTTGAGGGTGGTGTCTGTAATTGGATCTGGTTGAAGGTAGGCATCCAGGAACAACTGATCCACCAAACTAAGACTTTCTTCATGGGCTATATAACTTGGGAATTGCTTGGTCTGGTGGCAGCTTGGTGTAGATGACATAGGCTCACAATCCATATAAGTCCCTATAATTAACACAGAAGACCATGGTTAAATTCAGTGAGTACAATTCTATATTTGCATATCAAACTGGATGTAGCAGTGCTGAGACAGTGGAATATAAACACTCTCAAATATCTTTAGTTTGCATAAGCTTGTTTGCTTTCAACAACACCAGCAGAGACTTTATATCTTGTGGACAAATGTCAAAACAGCTGAAATCAACAGCTCAATGTTTCTGTAATAAAATACATTATACATTTCAGTTGGGGTTTTTTGTTTTTTTTTGGTTGGATTATAGATTTCCCAGTTTTGAATTTCTATGTATCAGTAATTTCAAAATCATAAGCAATTTAAAATTGCAAGTTTTTGGAGAATGTAACATATCTGCAATTTCAGAGAGGAATAATTGTAGATGTAATCCCTAAAAAATAAACTGCTTGAATTATTAGATTATCCATATAATTTCAACAGAGGTGATGTTTTAAACTTTAATATTAAATTAAAGGTTATTGTACTTCCAGGGTTACAAAGATAAAGGGGGTTGGAAAAGATATCAAGGGAAAAGATCACCCCATTTATCTAACATGTTAATTTTGTAAAATGAAGAATTGTAAGAAGTAGTTTTCATGAACATGTTTCTCAAAAGACCAAATGAATTAAATAATCTGATCATTTGGGGTTTTATACAGTTTAGGAAATGTTCAATTGAGTTTCTATTATCCACAGTAAAACTCAAACGACCTTATCTACTAGATAACAGAAGATCAGCAAAACAATTATCACTGTCTTAAGACATAAAAAAGGCTGTACTATGAACAAGAGGGGGGGGGGAGAGAGAGATAACAGGAATAAAGCAGGAACCAAATCTGTTTTATTTTAAAACAAAGAAATCTGTCTACTCATTTTAAACTTGGAATATGTGTTCCATCTTCTAAATACTTTGCTTAGGCAAGAAGATCAAAATATGCAAAATTGGGGTCTAAAAAAACAACCCCTTAAATGGTTATCCTGGTGCTCTCATCTGCATTTGCCTTTTTCAAGTTCTGATTGGTTGGAGTAATACTTGAGTGGATCTTAAGTTGAGGTTATAAGCTTTGAGACATGCTTGTATGAAGAATTCACTGTGCTTTATGTAGTGATGCTCTTTAACACCAACCTGAACAAGAAGGGAATGGATCAGAAGACTGCATTCTGCTTTCTTGGGATTCCTGCCAAAAAATAAAAATACAAGAGGGTTTTTATTTGTTGTTTGTAAACAAGTGTTATCAAAATGTAGAGGCTTTTTTTTTTTTTTAAGGAAAGTGAAACCAAGTCAATGCATTAATTCCAAGAAGCACAGACAGGTAAGTCTACTGTATTCATACCTTAAGGTTACACTGAAGTGAATGTGAATACTTGCCTATTGCTAAAAAGATACTTTTTATATAACTTGCTTGCAACCTCGTGAATTGTATCTATATCTTAATAACTTGTTTGTTTCTGCATGGGATGTACCTCAGTCAGTACATTTATCTCCATCACTAAAATAAATATGCAAAAACATAATTTATAGAGAAGTTAGCTTTTTTTGCATTGCAACATCTCATTCTGACAGCTAAGAAATACTTAATTGCATCATTCCATTTAAATGTACAGGTACTTTGTTTTACTATGTGTATGTATATATATATATATATATATATATATATATATATATATATATATATACATACACATAGTATATATATATATATATATATATATATATATATATATATATATATATATATATATATATATATATACATACACATAGTATATATATATACATACATACACACACACACACACACACACACACACACATATATATGGATCGTTCTTGCAAACATGTTTGCTGTAGTTATTTTTATTAATGTGAGGTGTACATAAATTCAGATTCTCTTCATGCTACAGAATTGCTTGGAGACAGGCAGTTCTGTGAATTACTGTGTATGGCAACAATATAACAAAGATAATTAACAATTCTAGTATAGCTAAGGAAAATATTATTGTTATTATTATTAATATAATTGTGTGTGTGTGTGTGTGTATGTGTGTGTGTGTGTGTGTGTGTATGCACGTGTGTGTGTATATATACACACACACACGTATATATATATATATATGTGTTATAAGAAATAAAAAAATAAGAGATCATTTGACATACAGAACTAATTTATCTGTTATCAAGTTATTTTACATGAAATTGCTAAAGCCACAGAAGTTTAGAGTTGGACAGCTACTCCAGCACTGTATGGGGTTAATGTTTAAAGGGACCAGTAGGCAGTGCAGGGTGTAAACAGGGAAACCAGAAGGAGTGTTCCAGCTACTGGTTACAGTCACTGGATGGGCGAGGCTGTTCAATCTCCCAGCTGCTCAAAGTCACGAACCAGGAAGTTCTAATGATTTACAGTACCTGCCAGCTCCCAATGCAAATACTTCTGGCTATATATCCCTTCCAAGAAGACTTTTTTTTTTTAATTGAATGTATTCTTTTGAATTTCTTTATTTTTGTCACCATTTTAAGTTGTTGTAGACATGTTAAATATCATCTACAGAACAACATGTAATGTAGGTATTTAAATAACGTGTTTATATAACGAGAGAGAGAGAGAGAGAGAGAGACTCCAGCAGGAGCAGACACAAGACAGCACTCAAAGGTAAGTAAGAAAACTTGTATTAAAAAATAAACATAGCACAAACATGACCAACGTTTCGGTCCTCGTGGGACCTTCCTCAGGGTGGTGCAGTGGATCCCTTAAATACCCCCATACCCCCACCAAAATGACTCAACCAGAGTAGCTGATTGGCCGTGCATCAAGAACCATGATCAGACCCAATGTCGCAAATGTCGCACAATGCCCGTCGTCACGGTCTCCAGCAGCACGGCACCATGGTTACAGAGGACGCTTTCTTCCGTCGCAGTGGCGGCCTGATGGTACTGCATACACAACTCAGTGGCGGCCTGATGGTATTACATACATAACTCTGATCCCTGTGGATCATGTAGCTGTGCTGATGACGGGCATTGTGCGACATCAGCGACTTTGGGTCTGATCATGGGACTTGATGCACGGCCAATCAGCTACTCTGGTTGAGTCATTTTGGTGGGGATATGGGGGTATTTAAGGGATCCACTGGCCATTAGTCTCAAGCACAACCCTGAGGAAGGTCCCACGAGGACCGAAACGTTGGTCATGTTTGTGCTATGTTTATTTTTGCATACAAGTTGTAATACAATTATGTATAGCTTACTAAGAATAATCCGAGTGTGTATATATAACCAGCCTCACACTGTTGAGACCCAAAAGGTAGAAACAGTTGTTTGTGGGTAGGTTTACTGGCTATGCATCTTAACCCAGGCTGGGCTGGAAAGCAGTGCAATGCAGCAAGCATAAGCTTATAGAGGTCCATGCAAAATGAATTTGAAGCAAAAGGTGGCACTGTGTGCTCATTTGCATGCCATTTCCCAGAATCCCTTGCTGCAGTGGAAGCACTGTATGCTGGGCGATAATGGTGAAAGGCAGGGTGGCAGACCTGTCAAAGACATGCAAATGAGCACACCGTAATATTTCCATTTGCTATATACAATATATATATATATATATATATATATATATATATATATATATATATATATATACACACATACACTGAAAAAAGCCCTCTCTATTATTGCCACTCACAAATATGTTAATTCATGAACAGACAGTAGTGATGCAACGTTCGCTATTTTAGTACGTAATACAAAATATTGTGTGCTAGAACAGGGGTGCGCAAAGTGGGGGGCGGGAGAATTTACAGGGGGGCGCTGTGGCTACAGAGGTCCCGCACTCTCCCACAAGACACTTAAATTAAGTGCCGGGGGGACCGCACGACGCCTCTGCAGCTTCTCCTACCTGATCTTCTGCGACACATCACCGTAACTGGCATCAAATGACCCCGCGGGGTCACGTGACATCAAATGACCATGCAACGTCATTTGACGCCGGAGCCTTGCAGGGGGGGGGGGGGGGCGTGAGCCGGGAGGTGAGAAGGCAGGTGGGGCGCAAGGTCAAAACTTTGTGCACCCCTGTGCTAGAAAATGAAATATTCTCAGCTATTTTAGGCTATCTGCCAATATCACTTCTTAATGGGGACTGATCTGTGTAAGGGATTGCCCCTACTAATGACAGTGACATGTTTCCGGGTGTCACATCTACGTGATTGATGCTTTATTTTTTACCCAAATCTGACCGTTTTCTAAGTAATTTGTAAAGTCAGTTTGTAAACATGCTGAGCTGCTCCCTTGTGTCTGATGTCACTGTGTGTTCTGCAAGAGTTTGCACAGGCAAATCCACGTCTCACTTAATCTTTGTTGACTCTCTGATAAGGATAGAGTGGGATAAAGGTAAAAGAAAACACTTGACTGACAAACACTTCTCCATTCAGAGGTCATAAGAAATGTTATGTGTAATTCACTTTAAAATAAATTAAAGTAGCAATATATTGCTATTAGTGTGGTTAGATTTGTGTAAAAAAATAACAGTAACATTCTTTACAAAGGTTATTTTATTTCTGACTTTGTGGGATTGCAACTTCAAAGACTCAATTCCAAGTCCAACCCCTTCCCAGCACTGATATTGCTCTGCAGACATGATACCAAGACAACCTTGCTCTGTGCTAACATGTTAATAAAAATGCACATTTTCTATAATATTTGACCACGTGTTCAAGATTCGACACTCTGCATTGAACTGGAATACATTATATATCCACTTTGGAATGTTGTCTTTAACCTTCAGGGCTGAGGAGGAGTTAAAACGCCACTTGGCACCTCAATGGTTAAAAATGAAATGAATTACATTTATTTAAATAGTTACAATTGCGTGCAGGCCCTGTGTTTAAATGTGTGACAAATACATTCGAATGAAGAATCATGAAAATATAATTAATGCTATATCAATAATCATTCCTATATTACTTTTAAATACGTATATCATTTTATTTACACTTTTGAGCCAAGAATTTATATTATTTGGACATACGGTATTATTTAACCCCTGCTAACTGCATATATATTACCAATGTATGACAAGGAACCCCTAGAACTAAATCCCAGCATTAAAGCAGCAATTTTTTTAATTGTTTACCCCCTTTTTATTACAGCATGGGAACTGTGGGGTCCCCCGGAGCTGAACCACGTTATTCTCAGCTCCGGGGTCCTCCTGATTCCGGTGATACCTACCAGGGAAGATACTGGTCTTAAAATTCCCCCAGGGGAACTAAAATGGCCGACATATCTTGCAACATATCTCCCGTGGGCCAATAGAATGCAGCAAAGTCATCAGTTGTGGGTTCCTATTTGCCGGCCAGTTACATCTTTTTTAAAAGCAGGAAGTAACAGCAGTAACTTCATCTGTCAGTATCTTGGTGAGCTGGTTTGGTTTCAGGAGTTAAACATAGTTTGGCTCAGCTCCGGAGAACCCCGTGCCCCCCAACCCCTCCCCCCCCCCCCGATTCCCATGCTGTAAAAAAAAGGGTGGTGGGCAGAGGCCGGCTAGGATTGTCGCCAGTCTTGGTGCAGTGGCTTTGTGGGACCTCTTATCTTGCCCGGTGCAGCATCGCCTTCTCCAACCATAGTGCTGGCACCATATTGCCATGGCAACGAAAACACAAGATCACAACATCATGTTGCCATGGCAACACGACACCATTTGACGTCCCGGCGTAATGTTAATGGGACCCTGACGTAGGAGATGCCGTCGGACAAGGTATGAGACAGTTGCAGTGGTCCCGTGCTCTCCCCCGGCAATCAGCTTCATTGCTGTGGGGAGCAGCGCGGGGCCTCAGGAACCGCAGGGCTATATATATATATATATCATATATATATATCTGTCAGAAATAAGAAAAATAGATATAGAATATATATATATATATACAGACAAAAAAAGACTGCGCCTCTTGGTATCTACTGCAATAGTGTATAAAAAACTATACTATGATCTCAAATAAATATAAAGAATACTAATATATACCAGAAAATGATGCTCTAGCAATATTATACCACAAAAATAACAAATAAATCATATAACATGAACTAGTGTTACCAGTGACTAAAAACAATTCTAATTAGAACAAATAAACATGCATAAATTGAAAAAATAGAAATGGATGAGTGGACATTAAGGGATATTAGGAAAAAATAAAAAAATATAAAAATAGAGTCCAAAAAGTAACCATATAGATGTAGTCCTGTTACGATGGAAAAAATGGATAATGGCCCTCTATATAGGATACTGGCAGCCTTCTGAATGGAACAGCGACCTCCCAATGGATCTAGGAAAACGAGAAGAGAAGAAAGCGCCCGATCCTAGTGTAATATGATAAGATACAAGATTTAATTTTCCCAATAAAACTCCAACAAATGCAAACTCACAAACATAGAAAATAATCAGGCATGTAATGAGTAATACTCGTTCACCAGACGCTGGAATCTGCTGCTCCGCTCACACGCAAGGGATACTAGTTAAACTAGTGACGGTCATTGCACCAGACCCATTTCTATCTGGGACTCTCATTAAGACTCTGGGACGCTGCCCCGCGCTGACGCGCTGACTTTGGGACTCTGGGACGTTGCCCCACGTTGATGTGCTGACGATTTGTTTCCCATGGTCCTACCATCTCCTTTCCTCCTATCCGGAACCTCTGTTCACTACAGTTTGGTTCCCGGTTGACAACAGGAGAAGCTGTGTACTCCCTGGGGCTACTGCTGGACGGTAGCTCAGAGGTGACCATACAACACGTGGGAGCAGGACGTGTGAGCGGAGCAGCAGATTCCAGCATCTGGTGAACGAGTATTACTCATTACATGCCTGATTATTTTCTATGTTTGTGAGTTTGCATTTGTTGGAGTTTTATTGGGAAAATTAAATCTTGTATCTTATCATATACAAGGATCGGGCGCTTTCTTCTCTTCTTGTTTTCCCATATATATATATATATATATATATATATATATATAAATATATATATATATATATATATATATATATATATATATATATATATATATATATTCACATTATCTATCATTTGATTAGGTTTGCTAAAATATATATACTATATACAGAACGAAAATAGATATACAGTTGTGCATTTGTAAATACTAACGCACACACATATATAAAGTTCCTTTCTTTTAATAGTGTACAGTAACCTGAACTATTCATAATTACAGTACATATATCTGGCACAGTATAAGATAGGTGAGAAAACAAACAGTAGTGTGTGTGTGTTGCACTGTAAATGTTAGTTGTTTCTCAATGGTATATTTCAACACCTAGAAATGGTCTCTTTGCTCTTCCACAAACACAAGAGAATTGGATAAAGGTTCTTACTGAAGCATTTTTTTCTGCTTGAAGCGCCCTCCTCTGTTGCAACAATTCTTTAACAGTGATCTTAACTCTAACACCTTGGTACACCTTTGGCTTGGCTGAAAAACAGATAAAGAAAAAAAAATAAGCTTAGTCCACATTTTAATCATGAGAAAAGCAAATAATATAAGTATCATGGTGGGGAGAGCTCATATGAGATTATATCTGTCCTTAATTTTTAATGTCACAGTATTTTTGGGACATAATTGGGTAGTTGTTCCACACCCTTGATTTTTACAGTAGCCACTTCAATGACAAATAAAAGAAACACCTGGTATTTGCAATTTTTTTCTATCTTGGAAGTCATGTTCTTGAGAATTCTTTGTAAATCTTGGCAAATATTGACTGATATTTTAAGTGTGTCCATGTTAATGTTTATTCGACTAGTTAGATCAGCCAGTATCACCCTATCGGTAACAAACAAACGGAAACTACTTGCAGGGTAGGGCACTGTTATGTAGGCTGCCTTCATTGGTGAAGGACTATATAGAAGCCGTGAGAGATCGGAAGACATGGAGCACACTGATGCATAGAGTGTCCGAGAGTTGTACTCGACTGAACAGAGAGAGAGAGAGAGAGAGAGAGAGATGTCTTGAGAAACGTCGATTTTGGTTAATAAATGATTTATATATTTCTTCAGGTGTTCTGGTCCATTACCTGTTCAATATATTTACCTTTGACTGTTACAACATGCTGTGTTTGTCCATAGGAGGGGAAAAAAGAAAGCGTACATTCCATAGCACATAAAAATGTGAACATTTAATATAAAAATTAGTAGTACTAAATGTACTCATAAACATTGAATAATTAATAGTATTTTGGTGTGATATAATCACAAGCCAGCATCATCTGGACATCAGGGGACTGCTTCACGGGAAAACCAGGTAAACATCCATATATATACACAACCAGAGATGGGTCCAGAGGCACTGACCACAAGGATGGTCCTCGCATGTGTAATGGAAAGCCCCTAACACTCGCGATCTGATACAGCAACGTGATGATGTCCGTGTCTCTTAGAACAAAACCCTATGTGTTTTGTCACTACCATGTGACTACATGACTGCCTGATGAAGTCACATGGTAGTGACGAAATGCATAGGGTTTTATTCTAAGAGACACTGACCTCATCACGTTGCTGTGTCTGATCGCGAAAGAGGTTGTTGCACAGCCGCGGTGCAGTGAAGAGGGGAGTTTTTTCATTGCTCTTGCTAGGACTCTCTGTAATTTGCACCTTGGTTTCCATTGCTGGTGTATGCAGTGGGTTACGGGCTTCCCTTTACCCCTGTGAGGACCATCCTGTTGGTAAGTGCCTCTGGACCCATCTCTGGTTGTGAGTTGTCAGTTAGTCAGTTCTACCCTCTCCCCTCAAGGGATAGGGTCGTTGTTCTATCCCCTCCTGCAGGGGAGAGGGAGCTGTTACCCCTTACTCCACTAGGAAATAGGGGAGCAAAGGATAGACCTTTGGGGCCTCAAGCCCTGGGAGTTGATTCCAGGGACCAGTGGAAATGCATTGTTGATTGTGTACTGCTGTACTCAATAAAGACCAGTTGCTGTTTTTATACACCTGCCTGTGACTGCAGTTTATCAGGGGGAGTGCAAGATATTTTCCTGCAGGAACTGCACCCAGCTCTGCTGGGGCCTGCTGGAAATGGAGGCGCTGCACCCAGAAAGAGCTGAGAATATCCTTAAAGCCTGTCCTGTCTTCCCCACTAACATCGTCGGACACTCAGCAATACTGTAAGCCTCACAGGTACAGCACAGCGAGAGTACAGGTAACAGTGAAATCTCCCTTAGGGTGGGGGAACACCTGTTACATATACAGGTGCGCCGACGAGTATTCTAACACTTGCCTTAAACTTGGCTTGGAAAATCTGGGGCTATAACCAACAAGATCCAGGTACATGCTGGGTACATGCTGCAAACATTTCAGTGACATTTCTGCAGAGACTAATGGCCCATAGGATTAACACAGCAGGGGTCCCTGGCAGTCCCATTCAGTTTGAATGGGACTGCCAGGGACCCCCGCTGTTAATTCGATGGGCCTTTAGTCTGTCTGCAGAAATGTTGCAGCATGTACCCAGCATGTTTTCAGCATGTACCCAGTATGTACCTGGTTCTTGTTGGTGATTGCCCCAGATTGGTTTTAGAATACTCGTCGGCACTACAGTATACATATATAAAGAAATAGTGTCCCTCATAGGATTTGCTAAAAAAATCTAAATGTATTATATACACTCAATGTTTTTTTTCCTCTGGCAGAGACCTTCCTCAAGAAGAACTAGAGACAGCCCCAAGACACAGCTGTTGCGGCCGCCTCCTTACCTTCCGCCCCCCTCCTCTTTCCGAATCGCAGCATCAAATGATGCCGCAGACATCACCAAAGTGACGTCGCACGTCCTCACGTTGCCTTGGTAACACAACATTATGACATCATTTGACGCTGTGACTTCGCGTTGGTGACATCTGTGTCGGTGAGGGGGTAACCAGGCCATCAATAAAGGTATTATGCCCGGCTGGTTACCTCTGAGCCATATTGTGGGGTTTAGAGTGTCAGCTCTTGGACCTGTTTGTTGTACATAAAATGGATGTGATTGTATGACAATAAAGAATTTGTGTGTTTTACCTATCCAGGGGTGATAACCAGTGGAGATTGAGAGGCTATGAGTTTCAAGGGGGGGTTTGCGGTAAAAGTGTTGTCAGATTGTGTCTAGGTTGCTGGCCACCCCAAAAATGTATCCGGGAATCAGGTCAGATTCCCGAGGACATATAGATACACCACCCCGGTCAAAATCCTCCCTTGAAAACAGTTACGCGACTCACCACCAGGTTTCCCTGCTTCAACACAGACCAGAAAGGTAAATGGGGACATAGGGATATGTGTATCCCAGAAACAGTCAGGGGTCCCTAAGTTAGTAGTTACCCAGTATATGCCCAGATCACCAGGACTTGTATATGGGTTCGGGGGTGCTTCAACCATCCTTAAGGTTGCGAGGATGTTTTTAAGTCTAAATCCAGTTTTCAATGTATTTGGAATGTATCCCTGAAAATGAACCTAAGTGTTATTTCGTTCTACTTAGAAACTGTTTTCACTATAGGAAGGGCTAGGACTGCTGAAAATGAATGTACACGTCTTTTCAGTCAATATTTTTATTAACATTGTATTTAAAGGGAAATGCTTATGCACAGTATATGAGCTGGGGACATCCGTGGTTCTGAGAGGCCATTTGGCTACCAAGTCTGGTGCCATCAAGTCTGCTCGGGTCCTGGACATGAAAGCCTCAGAGGTTGCCACGGTGTGAAAGCCATTTGGGCACCGGAGTTATGCTCAAGTACCCACGTCCTGAGATGAATGGCAGTCCCGGATCACCATTTGCCCCAAGTCAGACTGTGAGGAGCCTAACTCAGCAGGTGTCTTCTGACTGACAAGTGGCAGAGGTGCCAGGTTGGCGCATGTCCTTGTCAGAATCCGAATCCGTGCTTGCCCGACTTGTATAGACTGGCAACGCTCTGATTAGCTGGTAGGGATTTCTCCCACACTCGAATAGGCTGGAGTATTTCATGAATGAAACTGAAATACTATAAAAAAGCCAGCAGCCAATCCGTTCGCGAGATTCTAAGCTCCAAGACAGCAGCGGCAAATTGAAAATCACCAAAAGATGTTCTGAGAGAAATACCAGCGAGCTGGCTTCAGAAATTTCAAGGCGAGAAATTTTCCTACTTTTCGGGGCCAAGTTCTGAAAAGAGAACATAGTGGTCATGGCTGGGATTGCAAGCCGAAAAGTGTACCACGACGTTTGGTACTATCTCCCGGTCAAGGGATTTTGGCAGCTCCAAAGGAGATACAGTAGCGGCAGCTTTTATTTGAACACTTCCCGCACGGCAGGATGCTTGCGGGAAGCGTGGAGACGCGGCGCGTTGCGGCGCACTGTGACGTCACAGTCACGTGCGCGCCCGGCTTCCCTGGCTTCCCCGGCTTTCCCGGGCTTCCCCGACACCCCTGGAGTTTAAAGTGAGGTAAGCGGGGGTGCGGGGAAGCAGAGGGGCAGAGCAGGAGCCGGGTTCGGGGTCGGGAAGGGGGGGTAAAATGCGCGCGAAGTGGAGGGGGGGTGCGTGGAGGAAACGCGGCGGCACGCGGTCTTGACTGGCGGCAGCCGGAGTAGATCCCGGCATGCCGCCGGAATTACGTCAAATAAAAGCTGGCGCTACTGTACAGCGGTGGCGTTAGGAACTTCATGCCGATTTGAGTTCCAGGACATTTCGGGCCAAGTCCCGGTAAACCTAAAGACTTTGTTTTATGGACTGTTAAACCTAGGAAAGGCTAGTTTTTGCAGCCCAGACCCCCAGTAAGTGTGTTTCTCTTGTATTTTGTAATCCACTGTGTGTACGTCTGTTTCTATGGAATAAATGACAATTTGTTTTACTATTTGGTTTTGCTCAGTGACATGATCCCGGTATAAAGGTGTAAGTACCTGGTCTCATGTGACAACGTCTACAGCCATTTGATGTTGCGGTTCAGAAGCAGGAGGAGGGCGGCAGGTAAGGAAGTGACCGCAACAGCTAAGTTACTTCCCATCAGGTCCGATAGGCCAGAGAGCGTGGCGAAAGTATGTGGGTGGACATTTTTGCTGCCCTTGGCCCGGGCCGACCAGGAAATCTGCCACTGACAAGAAACTATTGGACTATAGCATGCACTGGGACTATAAACGTATTATCAAAGTGTTTCTGATATAAACTATTATATATATATATATATATATATATATATATATATATATATATATATATCACTTCACAATTACGATATAGTGCATAGTATATATATATTGGATTTTTAACAAACACAGTCCCACAGTAGGGCTTAGGAATGGACACCAAAATAATACATATGCAATGGTTCAAGTGCCTTGCAAAGTAATGGTTCTAGGGATATATTGAAGTAATAGGGCAAACTCATTTATGTTAAATGTATGCTTTAAAAGAAACATACATCATCTGCTCAAACTCCTTTTCATTGAAAACGGTGTTGTTGTACAAAAGTAGTGGCACTCTGAGTTTGTAAATAAAAAAGTAGTGGCGCTCTGAGTTTGTAGATAAAAAAGTAGTGGTACTCCGTTTCCCTTCACACCACAACTTTTCTTTGTTTGCTCGTAACGTGTATATGGAAGTAGGAATAACCTATCAGTAATACACATTGCATTCTGCAGTATCTAACACATTATAATGTCACAACGGCATCCGATAATAAAGGTGAGTTTATATAAATAGTAATGTTAAAGTAACTGTATAGATAGAGGAACAGAGCTGCCACCTTCCATGATAGCCCTAAAACTGAGTGTCGTCCCAAAGTCCCATTCCCACAGGCACATAGGATAGTTTCCACAGCCCTGGACACATTTCATTAACTGAGTAGTTCCACCTCCCAACCGTCTGTATTTTTAACATGGTTGGGAAGCAGAGGGTATTTTTCAATCATTTTAGGAATTTGTTTGTAAACATTGCGAGATTAGATTTGGGAGGGGTTTGATATCCTCTGGCTGCTCTTTTTTGACTTGTGTCAGACAGGAGTTTGTACCGCAAACTCCCTCTCTAGCCTCTCACTTACTTTAACTGGATCTCTGACAAGCAGAGGGGGCTAGATAAGGATAAAGAAAACACTTTGATCTTTGATTTTAGTATGGTTACATTTGCTACAATTATATTTTAGCTTATTTACAAAATGTTGGGCATTTCTTGGTCAGCAATTTGGGGGCTTTCCTAAATACCTTAATATAATTTTCAACTGGCCTCTGAAAACAGGAACTTGTGAGTCCATTATGTTTCCTCCCTCCTTCCAAACACTCCCTGACTGGTAATAACAGGGTAAGGTACACTGCATTTATCCTACTCAGCACACAGTGACACCACAATGGAGTAGCTGAAGGAAAACCAAACCTCTGCCAAGGTTTCACTGCCAGGTTTACATTGTAACTGATAGAATGCAGCAATTCCCCCTCTACAATGCACAGCGTTCTGGGGAGAACGCCATTGTATTCCCCTTGGACTAAATATTTTAAATGCTTATATATCCTGATCGGAGCATCAGATTTTAAACATAAAAACAGTGTTAGAAAGGACAAGAAGATAAAAGTATGTACAAAAATCCATGCACAAAAAATTCAATCAGTGTGGACTTCTGCTTTAACCTCAAACATTTAATTAGATCATTTTGAACCTACAAGATGACCCAGGAAGGTGTAAATATGGGCCTTTAAAGATCACTGGATATAAAGTCTGATATGAATGAACTCCAGGGTTGTACCATACAGTACAATTGAATAGCTAAAACACACCCAGCTATTGGGATGCATTTTGCTCACTGTTACTGTATCTGACTGGCAAACACATTGTCCCTAAACTCCAACATTGTTCACAGGTGGAGACATTTTAAACATAACATATACAGTATACACTAGGAATCTCACCTATAATACATATATGGTCCTCTTAATGCGTTTTTTTCCCATGCTTCAGGATACACCTTAGAGCCTAAACCTACATGTTAAGCTGTGTATACAAAAGATCATTTAATGTGCCTTTTTAAGAAAGAGCTCATAGCTAAATTGCTTTAGGAATAATAAAGGATAAAAGGTATTTCCACAATACATGCAGGGAAGCTGTTCATTTGCATAACTGCAGACTGCTTCTTGCATAAAAGAATGAGTGTTGATAGGTGGTATTTCTCCACATTACTGTGAACTGACAGACCAATTGTTCCTTTATTTGGGGGGAAATCCCACCTAGAACCAAAGTGCGCTAATAACAGTGACACGTTCAATAAGTTAAATGAGTTTAAAAAAAATGCAACATCTCTAAATCATTTTTAACTTCCCTTGCTTGGGACAGTTACCCAGCCCCTGACGACCCTTCCTAATCTACAGTACATGCGACGCTGACAGAATTCGGATCCCTCTCAGGATACAAGATAAATTCAGACAAATCAGAGGCTTTAAATCTGACACTCCCTAGAAACGAACTAAAACGCATAAAATTGAATTTCAATTATCGATGGAAGGAATCCCGGCTAAAATATTTAGGCATATACCTGACGAGCTCATGTAGAACACTATACAAACATAACTTTACTGATCTAATTACACAGATCAAGAGAGACCTGGCCTCGTGGGACAATTTCCAGGTTTCATGGCTGGGCCGAGTGTGCTCGCTAAAAATGAATATTCTACCCAGACTGCTCTACTATTTCCAAACACTTCCCGATTCCAGTGCCCTATAAGATCCCGAGGGACACACAAAACAAGTGTTTTGATTTCATCTGGCAGAACAAGAAACCAAGAATAGCAAGGGTAGTACTTATGTCCTCAAAAGATAGAGGGGGAGTAGCAGTTCCAAATATCACTAAATATTACTTAGCATCACACATGAAACAAATAGTAATGTGACATGCGGATGGGGACCACCATAGATGGTAAAGATTGAAAGAGCTTTGTCCGGAGACATTTCACTTCAAGCGAGACTGTAGCTCACAAAGGAACAGAACATCATCATTAGACCACCATGTAACACAATAGATTACACATTAAAGATATGGAGATCGGCTCAGGCTAAATAAGCACTGACACCATACCTCTCTAGATTAATCCCTTTATCGGGAAACCCCAACGTTTTACCGTGATTGGAAAATAACAATTTCAAGCACTGGGAAAAGAGAGACATAAAAGAAATAGAGGATGTCCTAGTGAAGGGGAAAAGAATGGAATTTGCAGAGGTAGTCAAGAAATACGATATCACCTCCAATTATCTATTCCGGTATTTCCAAGTTAGACACTTTATAAGGCAGGTCAAACAGGGAACACAATTTAAAGAAGTGTCAGGATTTGAACAGTTATGTAGCAAAAGAAAAGGTCAAAAAGGTCTCATATCATCTATATATAAAGAGTTGGTATTAGATGGTGAAGTAAATAAATTTAAATATATAGAGGGATGGGAATACGATCTACAAACAGAGATCTCGAATGAGGATTGGGGTGATATATGGGAAGGAGTGGCCAAGACATCTATTTGTACTAAAACGATGGAAAATGCTTACAAGATACTTCTTAGATGGTATATGACCCCCCAAAATAACCACAACATATATAAAAGCATATGAGTGTCACAGAGGAGTGCTACTGAGCATGGCAATATATATATATTTAAAACTAGAGACATAACATAAAACACAGACAGAGCTCAGTGCACATCCATAGTTTAACTAAAAGACCATTTTATTTAATAGATATCTATAGATGTATATTTAGGCACTGTATCGTGTATAAGTTTCACTGGATGTGCACTGAGCTCTGTCTGTGTTTTATGTTATGTCTCTGGTTTTAAATATATATATATATATATATATATATATATATATATATATATATATATATATATATATTGCCATGCTCAGTAGCACTCCTCTGTGACACTCAAATGCTTAAATATATGTTGTGGTTATTTTGGGGGTTCAATATGAGCTTGTATGTGTCCTGTATGTTTTACATTTCTTGTTCAGCTAGTCTTAGCTGATTTGAGGGTGGCAACCTCCTACCTAACTGAAGCTCACTCCTTCCCACATTTAAATGGTTAAAAGCTCACTCCATAGCATCTCCCACTCTCAGGGGAACTTGCTTGCAGTGTGATTGTGACAAATCTAATACAGAGTGCTTTTCCTGGTAATGTACAGGTTAATAAAAGCTTCAATCAGACTTAGATCTATGCAACTAATTTTGACAGATTTATTATAAATCATTCTTCCTGGTAATTCACAGGTTATTAAGAATTGATATTAGTGTTAGGGACCCTTGAGATGTGGTCTGCCGTGTAGTGGCTCAGGGGCTTACAACAATTTGGCCAAAATGTTAAACTAAAAGACCATTTTATTTAATAGATATCTATACATGTATATTTAGGCACTGTACCGTGTATAAGTTTCACTGGATGTGCACTGAGCTCTGTCTGTGTTTTATGTTATGTCTCTGGTTTTAAATGGTATATGACCCCTCAAAAACTCAGTAAGATATACCCGGATTATTCAGATCTATGTTGGAGGGGATGCGGAAGTGTGGGAGACGTGATATATATATATGATGGACATGCCTCCAAAATGGCCGCCGCCAGTACCTGATATCCCGCGCAGTTCCTCACACAAGGGGTATGGTAGGGGACTCCGCTACACTTACAATGCATCTGATCTCAGACACGCTATTAGAGAGGGTTGGCGTTCCTTACAATGCATCTGATCTCAGATTAGGATACATTAGAATGCATCCGATCTCAAGCACCCTATTAGAGAGGGTTGAGGTTCCTAAAAAAGCATCTTATCTCAGACATGCTATTAGAGAAGGGTGGGATTGCTTCCAATGCATCTAATGTCAGATGCACTATTAGAGAGAGTTGGAGTTCCTTACAATGCATCTGATCTCAGACACGCTATTAGAGAGGGTTGGGTTTCCTTACAATGCATCTGATCTCAGACCCGCTATTAGAAAGGGCTGGGGTTCCTTACATGGCAACTTATTTCAGAAGCACTGTTAGAGAGGGTTGGGGTTCCTTACAAGGCTTCTGATCTCAGATACTCTATTAGCGAGTGTTGGGGTACCTCACAATTAATATGAGCTCAGACACATTAGAGACACAATGGGGTTCCTTACAATGCATCTCATCTCAGAGACACTATTAGAGAGTGTTGGGGTTCCTTACAATGCTTCTGATCTCAGACACGTTATTCCAG
Organism: Ascaphus truei; assembly: GCF_040206685.1. NCBI lineage: Eukaryota > Metazoa > Chordata > Amphibia > Anura > Ascaphidae > Ascaphus > Ascaphus truei. Next base: position 58,939,601 of record NC_134488.1, on the reverse strand, counting down.
AGGGTCGGCATTCCTTACAATACATCTGATCTCAGAGGCACTGTTAGAAAGGGTGGTTTTTTTTTACAATGCATCTGATCTGAGACGCGCTATTAGAGAGGGTTGGGGTTCCTTACAATGCACCTGATCTCAAACATGCTATTAGAGAGTGTTGGTGTTCTGCAGAATTTCACAATGTAATTATAGGGCTCCTTAACCAAAAAATGGTTGGAAACTACTGAAATAAGGTTTGTAGGCAACATAGAGAAACACTGATATATATTTTTGTAACAATTTATCATAGTTATTGTCATCATTAGAAAGATTGTCACGCTCATTAGCTCTCCTTTTTGACACTTATATACAGGTACATATATATTTTGTGGGGACTCAGGGGTTCCCAAAAAGAGCTTGCTGGGGTTCTGTGTGTGGTTTGCACTCTTGATGTGAACCTTTTTTTAACTTTATAAAACGACAACAGCAGATATTATACCAAATCTACAATTTAAGGGTTATAGAGAACATGGGAGGGATTTTCTACCTAAATAAAAGTTATCTCTTTGGTCTTCAATAGTGATGATCGCTGCAAACTGTACGTTTAGAAAAATGTTTGCAATGGAATTAGTCAAAGATTATTATTTAGCAAATTACCCCATAGAGCATAAGGTAAACACTATTCCTTAACAATATTCTTGTAGGAAACAGTTATTTTGGTCTTATTTATATATGTATATACAACAGTCCTGGAAGATTTACCTGAGCCTATAATGATAGGATGTACTTTAAAAGATAACATATTTGTACAATCCACCATTTCAGTACTTGTCTCCGAATAGTAGATTGAAGGGGTTTTAGGAAAGTAAGTGATTTAATGACATACACCCCTGTACACATACATAATGTAGAGAGTCAACTGATATGTGAATTTGTTAAAGTTATTTATAAAGGTGCTGTCATTACAACAGAATAATAGTCTTTTGTTTAGCTACTTTGGCACTGAGTAAGTGAGTCCTTAATTCCCTCCCATGTATCAAGTTAAAAGCTTGGAAAATTCAGCAACCCATATCCTGGGTAAAATTAGCAAAGCCCATGGGTGCTGGAAGTTGAGCCCTCCTTCCCTTTATGGCAATTATGACAATTATTATTACATTATGGCAATGTACTGTATGTACGTTAGTGATTTCCTATGTACAGAACCCCCACCCAAACTATAGTTCCTGACATCCATTTCAAAGACTATTTCACCAATATAACAATTCATTTGTTTTCCTATAGAAATTATCTTTTATGACTCTACAACAAAATACTTTTTCTAATAAGAGCAGATTGGAAGATAAACTTAGTCTTCCTCCTGTAAAACTGGTTTAAAAACAGCAGCTGTAATAAATAAAAATCAATCTGATCTTTTCATTTGTCTAATTAATCTGATTTTGTTTATGAAGCAATTAGACTTTGATAAATACCATCATTTATCATGCATGTGTTTGTAGTTTGCAATGTAATCACCCAAGATATGCAAACATTTCCCACGTATCTCAAATCTATAGGCAAGAAAAGTGCAATAATATTTGTTCTACGGTATGTAAAAATATGTTACCAAGTGTATGTAAACTCATGATTATGTATTTGCGGTTCGAAACTCAAATACCCTAGCTATAAAAGCTTCCCGCTTTGTACAGTGGATTAGTACATCTATATGCCAGGAAATCGCATGCTTAGTCTGTGCAGTCATACACTGAAATGTCCTACAGTACAGTATACACACAATCCCCCTTTGCAGGAAATGGGTCGTGTCTGCTATTATTTACTGTAACTCGCTCTGGTTGATACGATATCAAAAGGACGTCAGAGATTATATAATCCGATATGATATCATGTATATGTGTGGTATGAAATGTAAAAATCCTGTATACAAAAACCCCACACTTTACATAGCTGATTATTACATAGCTGATTATTACATAGCTGATTATTAAATAGCTGATTATTGGATTTAGACGTATCCTCTATTCTTTTACTTGCTTCGTGTGATATTCCCTGTAAAAAAGGACTCCAGGTGCAGATGGAACAATGTATCAATTATATGTTAGTGTTTTTGAGATATAATTGCCCGGTCTACAAAAACTCCACACTTCTTTAGGCAGAGGGAATACTCTGCTTGCTACATCTCATATACCCTGACAAGAACGACTGTAATAATGTAACAATACATGTGCTTGTGCTTTGAATTTGAAATGCCATGGATACAAAATCCCACAATTTATATACAGTAGCTGATCAGTAGATTTACATTTAAAGAGAACTGTCTGGCTGCTCACCCTGATTAAAACGGCTCCAGATTCCTTGACACAATGCATTTTATATTAGTTGCTAGTTTGCAATTTCAGTTCCTTTAATACAAAAAAAAAAAAAAAAACACTTTAAGGTTTATATAGCTGATCAGTGAATCTATAGGTACAGAAAACTATCTATTATTCTTTTACTTGCTCTATGCTATTCCATATAACCCTGTCAAGAAAAGACGTAAAGTCCTGTACGAACCTGAAGCTTTTACGACAAAAAAAAAAAAAAAAAACATTCTCCACTTCTGGAAGAAAGACTTTCCCTGTAGTGAAAGTCTCTGTGGCTGCGATCTGTATTAAAATTCGTAAGCATGTGTCTTACATTTGAAAGTAAACATGCCTAAAGACTTGTACTTTGCAAGTGGCTCGGTTTTTAAGGCGTCTGATATGTAAGTAACTATCTCGATTTTTGGGGGAGAGAAAGGGACAGGTGAGAAGTAGAAGCAGATCTGTATCTGGAGCACTACAGTTCCATGGCTCCCTCTCCACGTGTACCTATGCGGAAGGAAAACGCAGGCACATACTGTATCAACTGTATATAGCAGAGATCAGCTTCCACACAGTGGAAGGAGATTAAAACAGGGAGATCTAAAATAGCTCATATAAGATGTGATTTTATTTACAATGGGTTGCAATAATACACGCAGATCCTATGCAGTTATGTGGGTAAATATCTGCTTTGTTAAAATATCTGCTTTTGTATGGGTTTTGTGCTAGGGAAAGGAGGAAATCTGGGGCTGTTTGCTGTATTTAGCTTTTTCTGAATCACAAAGGGAAATAAAAGCAGTTGCTGGAGAACAGAATAGTGGTAAATGGTCGAAAATTAAACAGTTGTGTGGAGGATCTATACTATAGCATTATCAATGCACTCATTTTGTGATAATGCAGTAGAATTGTGGTGTATTGTAATAAATATATACACAGGAATGTATGTCTGTAGATGTTAGGGGTTGTACAAGGAAATAGAGGGGGTAGTACTGTGAAATAAATCTGTGGTATGAGGTAGGATAATGTAAAAAGGATTTAGCATTATCTCAATACTTTTTCGAAAGATGACCATTGCAGATCAAGGAGAGAGAAATAACTGAGCACATGGGTGTATAGCCCTGATTATCTCATGGGCATTTGTCTGATCTGATAGGGTAGAGCAAAGTAGTAGATTTGGAAAAATGCAGAGTAGAGCAGTGGATTAGAAAAGACGTACTGTATATGGTAATCCCCTGATCTGAATAAAACGAAGGATTGGGTAATATTCAGTGAAATAATGCATAAAAAGGACAGGACATCCCACCCCTATCTTGACATGAGGAATTAAGCAGTGGTTTGAGATAATGCAGGGGGGGGGGCAGATAGAGTGTTAGAGTGCCTTATATGGGACATGGGAAATGGCTCCCTCACTGCTCTAAAAGAACACGGTCTGTGAGTTGAATTGGGTCAATGATCAACAGCAAAAATAGGTGGCAGACTGATTATAGGACACGGGTATAATTCGTGATCTGAAGTAAACAGGTAGTCAGGCTGCGAAGCAGAACTGCTGCAGATAATAGGATATTGCATTTAATGTGAAATAAAAAGGTTTCGTCAGTGCTATGGAAGCAGATTGGTGATAAACTGTATTCAATATGATATTACATCCCCAGATTTGGGGATTGAGGTTTTGGATATTGTTAAAGGTATAGGTCGATTGTAAAATGTTTTAAATAGTACAGTATATGATATATTCCCGTGATTGTAAAAGGTAAAGGAGTAGATTTGAACAATGCTGGGGCTCTGCGGCATATAAGTGTTTGAAAAGGGACATACATGTGGGACAGGCACAGTTAGGTTACAGAAGGGGATTGATATAGTTCCAGGGGAACAAATAGGTGATTGACTGCATTCAATTATATATACAATATCACTGTATATGTTATCCACCGGATCTGCATGTTAAGGATCAATTAATTAATCGGGATAATGCTATAGATGCGGATGTGTGATATTCTGCATTAAATGGTATATTCAATAATATATTGTACCTGCCACGATACAATATTTAACAATATGTTGTACATGT